>NC_056749.1:237408968-237571468 GCF_019279795.1 Protopterus annectens | reverse complement strand
AGCCAGTTGTACGATAATACGTACATCTCTAAGATGTAAGCTGTCATACAGTGAAATATTCTCATTCACATTGGGAGAAGGGGTCAAATGTTATATTGCTTTTTCCATACCCAAATTTTAGATGATATTCAAGTACAAACAGATGTTTAAATAAATAACAAATCCAACAGTGAGAAAGTGGTAGAGGCAACCACGAGGAAAAAATGCAGCCAGTCTTACATAAAAACGTAATCCTTTAATGGTGTGCACAGGTAAGCGCTTTCACATATCGCTTCATCAGACCAAAAAAACACCTAACTCCTACCAACACTCCTTATATAGTAGTAGCAATTAAATAAATTTAATTGATTAAAGCATACCTTAAAGGTAAACCATATTTAAAAACAAATTGAAAACGTATTGAAGCACATACAATAAAAATATAAGTATATAACCATGTAGTTTCCAGTGTACACCTATTTAACACAGAAAATAAAACACAAATATTCTAGATAAAAAAGTATAAATGCATGTGATAAATTTAACATCCTTTGAATTAAAAATAAAACATGATTAAAAAATGCTTCATTAAAAGGGAATCAAAATATAACATGAAATATCTCTGAAACTAGTGTTGAGACAACCTGATATAAAAACATTTTTACAAGGGTACATGTTATAATTCCATAGGTACCAATGGCATTCATTAATAGTACATATATCAAAAAGGAGTTAAAAACATCCTAGTAACCTAGGGAAACCAAATTTCAGTCTACAATTAATTTTCTGGATTTCAACAGAGGTTTGAGGGAGGCCTTCTCATTTAGGCCCCTACCTATATTCACTCTAGACCTTAGGATCCAATTAATTTCCTTTTTCTCAGTACCATTTCTTATGTCCCCCTCTCTAATAATAGGTATAACTTTGTCTATGACCATGAAATGAAATATATGTTCATTACCCTAAATGAGAAGGTCTCCCTCAAACCTTTGTTGAAATCCAGAAAATTAATTGTAGGCTGACATTTGGTTTCCCTAGGTTTCTAAGATGTTTTTAACTCTTTTTTGATATATGTACTATTAGTGAATGCCATTGGTACCTATGGAATTATAACATGTACCCTTGTAAAAATGTTTATATCAGGTTGTCTCTTAACACTAGTTTCAGAGATATTTCATGTTATATTTTGATTCCCTTTTAATGAAGCATTTTTTAATCATGTTTTATTTTTGCTTCAAAGGATGTTAAATTTTATCACATATCACATGCATTTATATTTTTTTATCTAGAATATTTGTGTTTTATTTTCTGTGTTAAATAGGTTTACACTGGAAACTACATAGTTATATACTTATATTTTTATTGTATGTGCTTCAGTACGTTTTCAATTTGTTTTTAAATATGGTTTACCTTTAAGGTATGCTTTAATCAATTAAATTTATATAATTGCTACTACTATATAAGGAGTGCTGGTTGGAGTTAGGTGTTTTTTTGGTCTGATGAAGCGATATGTGAAAGCGCTTACCTGTGCACACCATTAAAGGATTACGTTTTTATGTAAGACTGGCTACGTTTTTTCCTCATGGTTGCCTCTACCACTTTCTCGCTGTTGGATTTGTTCTTTATTTAATAATTTTATATGGTGAGGCATTTACTCCATTGGGTGCAATTTGTTTTACAAACAGATGTTTATTTATGTTCCTGTTAGATAAGTACCAATCACAGCACATACATTAAAATAATAAAAACTGAAGCAGAATAAAAAGCAGCAAAGATAATAATATACGAGATTAAAGAAATGCTAATGTAATACTGGTTTCAGATATACTTTCTTATTGTGACTTATTTATTCATTTATTTATTTGTACTATGTTTGTTAGCCAGGTGAGTACACTGTTCCAGGCACCCTTTTACATCATGACCAAGCTGTTTAACAATGAGTGCACATTAGTAGTTGATTTACAAAAAAAAAAATAATAGATTGGTATAACAGACTTAGAGACCAAAATGCATCACTCACATAACTAGTTGGTTTACAAAGAAGATATGGAGCGGTGTTAAAAGGTTAGTAATCAAAATGTATTTGCATATTTACATCAGACTTTGGAAACACAATTTTATTACATACAACAGAGAAAATGAAGGGAAGCTCTTAAATACACCAGCTATTTTACCAGAAAGATTTTGAATTTAAATGTGTCTAATCAAAGTTAATGAAGATTAAATATATTTTTGTTACTAACTGGTAAAAAAGATAATCACTTCTTACTTACAGTTATCTGAAATGGAGTGCAATATTAAAATCTTTTAAAGGATATAAGTTCGCAGTATCTATTGAACTGCATTGTCTTTCCAATAAAACTATGACAAAGACTGTTTAAATGTCATTTCACATAGCAAATGTAATAATAGCAAATGTAATAGCATGCCATAAAAATAGAAGAAATAAACATCACTTTTAAGAAAGAGTTTATAGCATTATTCTGTGTGTAAAAGTCAGTCACTTAGTGCTTTTGTCAATCTATTAAGCTTTCTTGGACTCTCTCATATCTGTCCTTCCCATGGTTCAAGGGAATCATAGAGATTGTGTACAGTCAGATAAGTGACTTGTACACAGAACATGTGCAGCAGTAATTGGGAAGAGTGCGATTCATAGCAGAAAAGTGCACTACCATTACCATCTCACATTACTAACTGACAGTGCACTACCATTACTTTCTCACATTACTGACTCACGTTCAGAAGCTATCAGACCATATAGAGAGTCAGTTGGCAGCAAGTGGTATTCCATGGGTGCAGGGTAACAGACAATTGTAGGAGTCGAATTAAAACTGTGATCCAATGTGGCAAGCCTGTCTGTAGTTGCACTGAGGGTTACTTTTCTCCCAGATGGGCAGATCAGTGCTGTTTGTATGCTTATTTTTATATCTTGTAAATGCATTTCATTTATGAATACACATTGTGAGTGCATACATGTAATGCATGGACTGCAGAAAGATACATAACAAAAAATGCAATTATTTTGTTTTTATTTTACAGCAAAGATGGTACCAAAGACTTGTTTGACTTGACCCCTGGCACTGAGATAAAGACAAAGATCACAACTACCACGGAGAAAAGGTAAACTATTTCAGATACTTTCAGCCAGAGGAAAAGAATAAGTACTGATCACAATTCATACATTAAAATAATACAAATCACAGCAAATGCTATGCACAAAATCATTTATCTTAATATTTCCATTAATTAAGATAGACAGTGTTCTCCCTCCATTTTCCAAGGGAGCAGGGTAACATAGACAACAGAATTTAAATGTTTGCTTCTGTGTGTGTGCATGTGTGTGCATGCATCTGTGTGTGTATATATGTGTCTGTCCATCTTCTTTAATACTGCTGGAATTGAAATAAAACTGTGATCCATGTTGGCATGCTGGACTGGAGTTGCACTTAGGGATGCTTTTCTCCCATATGGTCAGATCAGTATTGTCTGAATGCTTACTTTTATATTCTTGTATATGCATTTGATTAGTGTGTATATATTGCACGTGGGTAAAGGTATAATCCAATGTTCAGTCTAAAAGACATTAGTGCAGGTTTCCAAAATGTAACAAAACAAGAAAATATTGCAGATCCACGCATCCACTCTACGACTGTGCAATGTCCACGGAACACTCAACAGTTGTGGCAGCACTACTTCTAATTTGCAGAATATATCTGTGTGAAATAAAAATTATATGAGGAGTGGGAACCTCCATGTCACTTCCGGGCATGCTGACATTGTGTAATTTTGGCCCTCTAGCCTTCACTACATAACCCCCCCCCCACACACACACACACACACACACACACACACACACATGCATTGCATGCATATACACACACACACTATGCTATACAGACATCTGGTGTTTTAACCCTGCTATTCCACAAGAAAAGGTATTGTAATTCATTATCTCATTAATCGCTTAAGCAGATCAGGGTTACTCTGCATTTATTTATTAGTTCTGGATCTGTTGCTTTGCACCTTCCTATTTGAAGGTGATTGATGCCATAATCATGTGTTGAGAGGAAACAGAAGTGATTGTCTAGCTAGATTACTCTGCACTGCAATGGTTTGGAGATATACTACAACATTCCCAATTTATTTTAAAGAGTGACAGCTATTTTTTCTATTTCTATATGCTGAAAATGCTGCTCATCCATATTCTACATCATGGTTCAGAAGGCAACTTCCTTACCAGTGGAGACCTATGTCCTCAGTACCAAAGGATCAGAACATTCCATGCTGCATTCTCTGCATTCTCTCTGCTGCTGCAGTTCCATAAACATGCTCCAGCTGGGCCTGCATTGCAAATCTTGTACAGTGCTGCATTACTCCATTTACTTAACTACTGCATAAATGGGGTGATTCAAGAAAATGATGGTGTAGGGAATCTTATTTCACATTTGGGCAGTATTTATAAATTTCATATGGCTATGATATGTGAGTTTTCTCATGCACCAACCTATGCAATTGCATACATCATTTATGAATGCCTCCAACACATGAGATGACGATTGGAATAAAAGTTCTCTATTTCACTTCCTTCTAACCGAAGGACAAATCATTTTATCTAACTACGAATATCACTTCCATTTCTGTAATTTCAAAGTCTAGGCTTGGCCTGTAAGCTGAAACTTCAGTGACACATTGGCATTTATCTTTGGTTAAAGCTACAAGTTATCATAACATTTTACCATAGATTATATAAACCATTTTAAAGTCATTATTTACGTACAGCTCCAGTCTTTCCTTTAAGAAACAGAGGACCAAGAACCCAATTAGAAATACAATTTCAGTGATGTGCAGTGACATCAGCATGCATCAGGAATATCTAGTGGAGCAGAAGGATCATGCTCTAACTATAGTCCAGCCATCCTGGCTTTGATTAGCTGCTTGGGTGACTGATGGAAAGGCCGAGGAATGGGCATACCCATCCTGAGGGGAGGGCTTTCACTGGTGACACTCCCTAAAGGGTAGGCATGGTCTAAAGAGGGAAGTTGTCTTTGGGTGTAACCAGTGAGCATGGGGAGTGGGGAAAGGCAAAATGGGTACAGCATAAAAAAAAAAAAAAACATCAGACAGATGAGTCCTCAGGATGCCCTTAAGTTCCACCACTGGCCACAGCAACACAGGAGCAAGTCTGGCTGAAATAAATTGAACACAGAATATTCTTAAAATTTGTTTAATTAATCAATGTAGCATGAACCTTTTCATGAATCTTACACCCTCAGACCTACTAAGGGATAGAATAAGGAATCACATAAAGCTTCTAAATTCTGAAATGACAATTAATATGAATTAAAACTGCATTAGCTAACAATCAGAGTAATTCTCAGTAAAGATTATTTTCCTCTAGTTAACATTGCATTCTTTCCTGATGATTCAAAATATTCCTGCCATATAGTATACTCATTGTATAAACACACAGTACATGTAATGTAGAGGTAGCTGTCAAATTCCTTGACTAAACCTCAAAGTTATTTGTGCAAGTGCTTGCAAAGTAATTGGAATAGCCTTGAAAGAAAAGTATGAGAAGTTATTTTTGAATTGTCTAGCTGCCACAAAAAGTACTGTGGTGAAGTTTATGGATACATTTATTATTGCATAGATCATGGGCCAGCATATATCTTGAAGAGAAGTAACCTACAGAATAAGTGTCTTCATATCAGCAGTCTTTTAACAGTATAAAACAAGCGAGGTCCTCCGTGTGTTTGTGTACCTTGAATCAGGTCAGCAGATTATTTGTGTTATTAGTCTTTCAACAGTGCAAGACAATTCTCTTTTCAGTTTTTAGGATTCGGCTTCACTGTTTGTGTAGATGAAAACTGATGATCACTGTCAGGATACAGATGAATATTAGTTTTTTTTGCTCCCCCTCCCCTGCAGATGACCATCCACTGCTTCCAGCTCTTTTTTTTGTTCACCTGGTCCACTGGACCCACCTTAGTCACCCCTGGAGCCAATGAAGAGCTGGGGAATGCTGTTCATATTGCTGCCAGAGAGAGTGCTCTGACCCCTTCCCACCCCATGGCAGCCTTGTGAGCTCTGCAGTTGGTGCCTACAAGAGGAACATGGAAGCTTCCTCACATTAGCAACCTCCCGCCAGGTGCTATTGCAGTGAGTATAAGCTGACCCCCCCACACACACACACACACACAGGATAAAGGAGCTGGCCTCATCTACTTTGCCCCATCTTTCCTATGTCTAGTCCCTCCAACTCCCATGCCGCTAGTTAAACCTCAGTTACCTGGTGAGCAGTGAGGGCTTTATCCCCTCTCAAACATAGTGATGGACCAGAATATTAGTTATTGTTGACCTAAACAACACATAGGATCATAGGAAGTTACTAGGCTATTGGCCCTGCGGGCCTTATAAGCCCAGCCAAGAGTTTAGCCCATGTATAGACAACTCAGCACCTGATGCCCCTGTCATGCAGGGACACGGGTGGAATCCCAGGGATGTACCTTCTATTTCCCATCCAGTTATTCATCATAAATATTCTGTTAGCAGGTTTAATTTCAATTTATTGTTTAAACACCTTTATTAAATTATCACTTAAGACATAGTCACATATACATTATATACATTAAAATAATGCTAATACATATATAATTAATACATATACACTAACAGAAAAGAAAAAATGTATTAACATTTTTTCATTTACATTCATTATACATTACATATATGTTTTTATTTCTTTATAGCAACTGTCATTCAGACCAACATTACATAAATTGCTCAATGTTTGCCTTCTTTTAAACCTCACTCCCTTATTCTGCTTGTATTATTCCCACAAATTTTATTTATATCTATGTAATTTCAGCCTTCCCTTTTCTAAGGATCTCACTTCCAGTTCTTTTATTTTTTCTGCAATAATCAACACCTGAAATATAGTTGGTTTAGATGCTGGATTTACATTTTCTACTGAATGCTGTTTTTATTATATTATATTGTATTGCATTGTATTGTAATGTATTTAAGTACCTATAACTAGGCACTGAACATAAAATCATAAAGTAATAAAAAGTGGTAAGTCTGCATAGAACCTGCAGTGAGTTTAAAAAGTACTAAAACAAGTCACATGTATTTATTTATTTGTTTTACATTTGTTTACCGGGTAGTGTCCCACTGGGCTGGGAACCTGTTTTCAGTGGAGACCCGGGGAGAAAAGCTCGAACAACATACATAAAATTAAACAAAAATGAAACAAGATTAATCGGTTGACTAAAAAACAAACATGAATACATATTAAACAGATTCAATAGTACAGAACAGCATTGACAATATTGGAGAGAACACTGGTGTATAACATATAATATTGAATCTAGTTAAAAAATTGAAATACATGTGTAAATCAGAGACTTATCAAAGACTAGAGATTAAGAAGTGAGAGAAGACAGATAGATGATTATTAGACAGAATTGTGAGAAAAATATTGGTGAGTAGAAGAGGGCAAGACAAAGAAGAATGAAAAAGTGGAAGTAAAAGAATGTTTTTTTTAAGAAGGAGTAGACCGACATTGAATGAAAAGAGAAAAAAAAAAAAAGCTATTGTCTGTATGTATGGGAAGGGCAAGGCAGTACAGAAAAAACATTAGGATTTAACCAGAGGAGCAATAGTGGCAAATCCAGTTATTTTTAAGGTGTTCTTTTAGTACTGATTTAAAAGCAGAATAGGAGAGTGCTTTGAATTTTTAGTGGACGAGAATTCCAGTACTTAGCAATTTTGTTTGAGTAGAGGGAGTCTCCATGGATGTTATGAGAGTGTGTCATTTTGAGCAGAGGTCTACTGGTAGATCTGAGGAGTCTGCTGCTAACATGCAATTGGACCAGGGTTGCAATTGCAAGGCAGTCATTTGGGTTTTGGATAATTTTGTGGGTGAGGGTAAGTTGGTTTATTGTTAAGAGGTTTGGGAGTTTAAGGCAGTTTAGTTTATTTATTTATTTATTTATTTATTTTATTTATTTATTTTACATTTGTTGACTGGGCTAGTCTAACTGGATGCATGTCCATTTTCAGCAGAGGCCCGGGGAGATAAGCTCCACTTAAAAAGATTAACAAAAAGATAAACATAAAATGGTTAACATATAAATGCATGTACAGAAATTATTTGCAGATTATTACATAACATTTCAATCGTTGAATACAAAAATTATTACAGAACATTAGATACATTTGCTAGAAACTCTATTCTCAAGGAAATGTTTTTTTTTTTTTTTTTTTTTTTTTGTGGGTAGAATAAGGAACAGATATGGACTAGTCCATGAAAGTAAAAGTAATGGATGAGAAATACTGGGTCAGCAGTGATGATGATAGCAATGCCATTTTTGATTAGTCTGGGTTTGTACTGGTGCATAACCAGTGTGTTTTCAGGTAAAGTTTCAATTGTTGTTTAAATAGTGATAAAGAGGACAGTGATGTCAGTTTATCTGGAAGTTGGTTCCAGTATTTTCCAACAGCATTAGAGAACAGAGAGTTACCAGAGATATTGTTGGATTTACTTGTGGATACTAGTAATTTCTTGGATGAGCGTAAGGTATTAAGGTTTTTATATGGATTAAAAAGGTTTGATAGTATTGGAGTTCTAGTTGGTTGGAAGAGGGTTTTATGGGCGATGATAAGTTGGTTATAATGGAGTTGATTTTGTAGCTTAAGCCAGCCCAGTTGTTTCAGATTATGACAGTGGTGGATCCTGAAAGAGGAAGATGTGGCAAATCTAGCTATGTTATTATAAGAGTTTGACAGCTTGTTGAGGTTGTTTTTAGTCAGATTTGTGTATATAGATGAAGCATAGAGGAGTGTGGAGATTAAATGGGTATGGGCAATAGAAGTTCTGACTTGTGGAGTAAGGAATGGCTTTATCCTATACAGGGAGCCCAGTTTCCTATTTACAGTTTTTATAGTATTGTTAATGTGAGTTTCATAGGTAAGGTTGTGATCTATTGTTATACCTAGAAATTTAGTGGTTAGGTCTAGAGATATAATGGTACCGTTATTGGATAAGACTGAGAAGTTTATTGGGCTGGACTTGCGGGTGGGTGTGAAGAGCAATAGTTTTGTCTTTTTGGGATCAAGAGGAGGCATCGTTGTAAAAAACAGTTTTCTACTATAGTAAACATTTTCTGGGTTAAGGACTGGAGTTCAGATGAGGATTTAGCTGAACAGATGATTGTAGAATCATCTGCATATTGAATACAGTTAGCTTGAGTAATTGCTAGGTGAAGGTCATTTATATAGATTGAGAATAGGAGGGGACCAACAATTGAGCCCTGAGGGACTCCTAGTGTAACGGGGAGATGTGAAGATAGGTTATTGTCCCAAAGCACAGCTTGTTGTCTGTTGTTAAGTTATGACTGGAACCACTGAATAACCAGTGAATCTAGGGAAAGAGATCTTAGTACATTTATAAGTAAATGGTGGTTGACCATATCAAAAGCTTTGGAAAGGTCAATAGAGAGTGCTGAGGAGAGGATGTTGTTTAAGTTGTTTAAGAGCAGTACAGTGGTGAGCTTTATGAGGGAGACTTGCTGCAAACTTAGCTATTTTGTTGTAGCATGACTCAAGGTTCTGGAGGTCAGTTTTGTGTGAGTTGGTGAAATGTTGTGAGCAATATAATAGAGTAGATAGAATTAGAGATCTGGCAGTGGCCAGTCTGGCTTGTGGTGTTAGATAGGGTTTCGCCCTCTAGAGCACATTGAGTATGGCATGTACTTTTTTGATTGTTTGGGATACGGGAATGTCAAATTTCGGTTGGTCATCTATAGTAATACCTAGGAGTTTGGCCTGGTTACTTGGCTCAGTTTTAGTGCTGTTTGTGGATAGGATAGAGAGGGTAGGAGAATTGTTTTTGTTTGTTCTGTTTGTGAATATAATTAACTAAGTCTTTTTTGGGTTAAGAATGAGTTGGTGGTTAGTAAGGAATGATTCAGTTTCCTGAAATGTTTTTTCATTTTAAGTTGGAGTTCTGGGTGGGGTGGGGGATGATACAATAAGACTTCTGTCATCAGCATACTGTATGATTGAGGCTAGTTGGGTAGCAGACATAAGGTTATTTGTAAAGATGATGAAAAGAAGGAGCCCGATATGGACCCATGGAGAACACCCGTGTTCACAATCATAAGAGGGGAGAGATTTTGGTCTCATCTAGTGGCTTGTTGCCTGTTTTATAGATAGCTGTGGAACCATGTTAGGGTAGCTTGACTGAGGCTGTAAGTGGCAGGTTTGTTGAGAAGGAGTTGGTGATAAATGAGGTCAAAAGACTTGGACATGTCCAGGAAAATAGAGGGGACTAGCTGATCATTGTTTATAAGGTGGTGAATGGTGTCAGTGAAAGTTATAAGGGCAATGTTAGTACTATGCTTAGGGCAGAAACCATGCTGGGTATCTGCTAGAAGGTTATTTGATGTAAGGTGGTTTAGGAGTTGTTGCTGAATACATTTCTCAAGAAACTTAGCAATGGGACGGAGGATTGCTATGGAGTTGTAGTTAGCGACATCTCTAGGGCCACCCTTGTGGAGGGGAATGAAGTGATCTATTTTCCAGAGGTGAGGTACATATTGCGCAGAGACAGAATGATTGATTAAAATTGAAAAAGGGTAGGTAACAGATGGGGCAGAGATTTTTAGGAACTCATTTGGTAGCAGGCCGGCAGCAAGGCAGCAGGGTTTTAGTTTGCTTAGAAGATTTTGTTATGTATGATGTTTGAACAGGTTTAACAGAAAAGGTATCTGTTGTGCCAGATACTTGGGGAGGGGATTGTGAGGGGTGGGTGTTGACTGCATTGTAGGAGGTTGGATATAGGGTTAATGAAGTATGAGTTAAACTGTGAGGCTAAGGGTTCAGAGGTATTTGATTTAGTTTGAGAGGGAGTGATGGGTCTACTAGGGTTGAAGAGGTAGCTGATTGATTGATAGAATTTAAACTAAACTAACATCTCTGAATTAGAAAGACTCTTATAAAGATGGCATGCAAGGGATCCCTGGAATAAGGCTTATGAATCACATTCCTGAATCATGGAAGGTAGTTGATTCCACAACAATGGGACTAAGCAGCCAAAGGATAGTCTAATGTCTTGAGACAGGTCCATGTAACAGCTTGCAGACTCGTATCTGAAAAGCTTAGGCAGTGAACCAGGCAGTAGAGGTCAGGAGCAAGTCTCAAACAGTGAAAGCAAAATCTTGGGCACTAACTTCACAGTGACTGTCAATTAGCACCTGTCTCAAAGCACAGGTGTAATATAACTGGAATGAGAAGCTTCAGCTATAAACCTGGATGTGGAGTTCTGCACTCACTGTACTTAAGCCAGTTTATCATATGCACACCTGTGACAAGGGGCATTGGAACAGCCCAAGTGAGAAGATACAAAAATACCACAAAGACCAGCATCACAAAGTCTGGAAGAGAAAGAATGTACTTCATCCAATGTTTTTCAGATGAAACGCACGTGTCATGGTGTGGATGAAATATGATTCTTGAGTATCAGCCAGCCATCAAGAATCTCCCCCACATTATTCATTTAATATGGAAATGCCTAACATCTTTCCTCACAAAAATAAAGGGAAAAGGAATGGAACCTCTAATGGATGGACAGTGACATGCGTATGTATCACGTACATCTTTGAAGAGCTGACCTTTAGTTAATTGAAGGTTATTCAACCTAAAATGGCATTCAAACAGCTGTTTTGAGTGGTAAATGTTATGCAGGTGCTTGAGAAGGAGAGTGGTAGCTGAATGTCATTAGCATAATACTGATAGCTAATACTGCTTCCATGCAAGACCTCCTATAACAGCAATTTCTACTCACTGAAAACAATAGCACCAAGACAGTGTCTGGAGGAACACCATCAATCGCTCAGTATGTTCTGAAAGGTTAAGAAGTGTAACATGTGAGTACTGGGGAAGTTAAACACAGTTTGTCTGAAGGTGCTGTTAAAAGATTTCATAACTCATGGTGTCAAATGACATAGAAAAATGAAGAAGGACCAAGCTGAATTACAACAATTCCTCTTTTACCATTAAGAGGACATCAGCCACCATGGTAAGTAGATTCTCTGTACTGTGCCCTATTCTAGTATCAGACTAATGAGGCTGGGGGATGCTACGCAGGAATAAATAAGTACATAAACCTGTTTTTCCATAACCCAGAGATGAATGAAAAGTAAGAGAGGGAACAGTAATTTTCTAGGCTGAATGACTCCAAAGACTCAAGTCCTCCTTCAAAATGAAGAAAAAAACTCTTTCAACTAAATAAATTAACCCAAAAAAACTCAAAGTACAACTTTACAAACCAATTGAGTCCACAGTCCAAACCACTGTGGAGTGCTCATAAAATAAAACCAAACACTTCAGCCATTCCATGACATCACTGGAGTCAACTTAGGAAAACTCCACCCAACAGAAGTGAGGACTATCTACACACACGGCAACTGCCAAACATCATACACCTATCTTTGGGGTAGGTCTTTATGATCTTAGTAACCTTATTCACAAAGACTTACTCAGAATTGTCACATACTGTGGAGAAAAAAAAATGTTATCTAGATGGAAAGACAGCTGGGGTGCACCTAAAAGAAACCCACTGGCCAGTTACATATGTCAGAGAACTCCCCAGACAAGAACACTGCATTCTTATAGGCGACCTCTTATTGGTATGCTGCAAACTGGCCATCCAAAATAAGTCTGCTCTCCAACAAGCAGGTCATCCTGCATTGGTACTGTAACCACTGCCTTAGCTGAAGCATTTCACAAAACTCAGATCAGACCATGGATCAGGGACACCACTGATCTGGAGAATGCACACTTTGGGCTTAGGGCTTGTTCATCAGCACAATAAAGGAAACACTATTGGTCTTTCTTAAGTTCTTACCTTGAATAATCTTTAAAGTGTAACAGATAATGTTCAGGCCATGAGACTGGTTTCAACACTAAAAATATAGTTACAACACCAAGCTACAAAACTAGATCCATTGAGTGTCTTCAGAAATAGTTGGCAGTACTAACTAAGCTGAAACTCTATAAACTATTAAATAATTTTATGGTGCGTTCACTGACATCATCATTGACTCACCATGATTAACTATTTCAGTTGGCTATGCACATGGTCAATTAACTATTGCAGAATTCCTTGAGGTAACTGCATGGATGGTAAACTACAAGGTATGTGCAATTCATTCGTACTTGAAAGACATACCCTAAGTTGATGGACCTACCAGCATCCACCTGGGGTACGTTAGACATAATTGAAAAACAAATAATCAGACATTACCAACACTGTTCTGCCTTTGGTTATGAACTGAATGGAGACCAAAAGGAATTGATACACCAAGACACGGTCTACTGTTGTCACCCAACCAGGTTTCCTTGACAAATATCAGGTCTGCCAAATAAAGCAAGTCTGAGTCAATGCTGCCATTGTTTTGGTTTGACCTGGCATTAAATATCACATCCTCTGACTATACTTCTCAACTGTACCTCATTATGAGAAATGTTTTTCATTTTAAGTCCTAAAAATTCTGTTACACGCTATTCCATACTGAAAGAGGTTACATGCATTCATTGTTAAGAATGTTTGTAACACATATCCATGTTTAATAATACTTTCTAATAGCAAATGATATTAATGTGTCAAAAGAATATGTTTTATGCATGAAGAAACAGTCGATAACCATGCTGTGAACTTCCTCGTTAAAATTGTTAGAAAGTGCTCCTTATTTTGTCCATTTCTTTCACACTATGAGAAATAGTGTTCCACATTGTTGAGATGGAAGTTTGAAAGCTATACCTGAGACAAAGTCAACTGGGAACAGGTTATATCTAATGTATGAAGAAGAAAATCCAATGCCATAGGTATCTCAAACATATAGGTGAACACCCTCTGAGGGTTGTACGTAATTTTCTAGTAGTGACTAGTCATCATAACCATGTTATCAGCCTCTAGATTAAAGCACATGACAAACAAGAGCAGTTCCCTTCCCCCTGACACTTATCATATCTTTGACATCTGCAAGCTCCCTATTGTAATCTCAAGATCCATAACTGCAAGTCCCAAAATTGGTAAAAATAACGGTGATTAAAATTGTGAATGGTTAATATTCAAACTCATTGTTCTCTTTTTAAACCATTTTTGCAGCTAGGCAAGCTGTTTGTACCCCTGACATGGGAAGCTACACTCCCCTATTACTGGTACTTGTATATACTTAACTCCAAGATCTTCACACTTCAGAGAAAGGAGAAAACTCCAAGACATTGTGACTCTTTATTTAGTACATACTTTCTCTACTTTTATACATTCAGTCCTTCTTTTCAATTTACAGTTAAGAGTGTTGGACATTCAAACAATTTAATCTTTGGAAAGATGCCTCAATCAATAACAGTAAGGCAAAATGGGTAGAGGGCACATATAAGGTGTCAGTTTTCTAGAATAGAAGTTTCATACTAATTAGGTGGTATAAAATGGACTGGAAAGAAAATGAAAGAAAATATGGACAAGTCCTCCTCAAAACAGTCCAAAGCTCCAGTAACCAAAAGTTCTGCATTAAAAAATGCCAGTAAAAGCTAAGCATTGACAATTGCAACTAAAATACCCATGCATAAAAATTATACTTTGAATATTAACAAATAACATACTCCATAAAATCTTGCAGTCTAATATATAGCATAGTAATCAAATCTCTAGCTTACTGGCAGTAGAAACAGTATAGATAACCAGTATTAAATTAAAAATACAAAGACGTAAAACATTAAGATGACATGTCCATGGCTGTAGTGGATGCTTGCAGCCATTAAACTGCATGGGGAACAGAGTTATCATGAGTTATATACTTTAGATAGCTTGGATTCTAACAGTGATTGAAAATTATGAACTTCTTCCAAACACTAAAGCAAATAATAATAATAATAATAATAATAAATAAATAATTGGTTTGTTATGTTCTTTGCTTTTATGGTTAACTTTATGAATAGGTGTGACAAGGTATGCTAAGTGGCATGAAAATTAGTGAGTCAGTCTGTTTAACTGGAGTTACAGGTAACTGATTCCTGGAAATAATGCTTCTTATTAACTATTTTGGTGCATGTGCTGCATGTGCAGAATTTCTTTATACTAAAATACAGAATGGTTTTATATGAAACATTCTCTTAATATCCTTAATGAAATTTTAGGAAAAGAAAATATCAGCTCTTCATTAATTAATTATTTATCTATTTACTACAAATTAACCAGTTCTCAAGAAAGGAGCTGAAGTTGTCTAACCATTAAGTTTAATCTAGTATACAAGTAATAATTCTTTTTCACTATCCTTTGTGTTGCAGTGTTTTGAAATATTATGTACCAGGAATTAAACTGCCTGAAATTATTTCCACACAGTTTACCAGTCTTAATCTCTTCCTCTACTAAAAAAAATAAAATGTATGTCAGCACTTAAGAGAATTTATACTGTTCAATACATGTCCTTCTGACTCTTCGTGGAGGGTGCACAATGTACATTATGGGAATATTTACTCAGTTGATCTGGGCTGCATGTTCCTTTGTATTTTGGGATAAAACTTGTGAAAAGAAAGAAATAAAACAAGTAATGCTCAGAATGACTAATTGTAAAACAGGCATAACTCAATGCCATTGTCTTAGTGTGAAATATTTCCCTTCTTTACAATTTGGGACTTCTGTGGTTCATTAAGGTACTTCCCTTTGATTATGTCCAAGAAATAATGACATTGGCATTATGATTTTGGCATGAAATTACAGTAGTGTCTGCTCACTCCACATCATTTTAGTTTTTGATTTAAGACAGGGGGAACATAGACCAAGCTACAACTGCAACCTTTGAGGCCTGCAACATAGAATGAAATTGCATTAACTTTTAAATAGATTATAGAATGCTTATTGCAGGGTATCTAAGGTAGTTCATTGCTTTGTTTTATATTTTACCACAAAAATTACAACCCAAATCATATTGATTTGAATTAAAAATACACAAAGACCATAGTTTCTGCAGAGAAATGTACTGTAGTTAGACAGCTTGTGATTCTTACTTTCTCTGTAATTTCTATATGCCAGAGATATAGATCAGTACACATTGCTAGACACACATGGACCCAGAAAGATGGAGAGGAGGCCTATGGGTAGAATGTCTTTTTATCATTGTCATTTTGCACACAAAAAACAAAAATAATGTTCTTCCACACATTTCCCTCTGAGTCTTTTTCCTCAAAACACCCAGTTATACCATGGTTAAAGAGAATATGCATTTTTGTTATATACCCTGATATAAAGATTGGAATCTCACAATCTTTGTGAGCATTTAATTAAAAATTCACTGAACAGCATCTTAGCTCCACCATTAAATAAGTGATAAAGCATACTTAACAGGCACTTAAGTACAAGAAAAAACATCACTGAAATTAATAACCTATGTACAGTTAAATTCCAAAAATCAAATTATTACGTTAGGAGTCCATTGCCAGTAACTTTGCCATTTAGCTTTAAAGGGGACATATTTCTCATTCACATGTATTACTTTTAGCAATGAAACAAATAAATGCAAATTAAAAACATGTGAGCTTGAAGCAACAGTAGAGTATCGTTACATGAGCCATACAAAGGTTATTTTATTCTTGTAAAGTATAATAAATAACACAGAATCACTTTGAATCCAAGCTCATGAACTGAATTCCATGTATTTCAGTTCTGAAACAAAAAGACTGCAGTCCTATGATCAGTCCTACTCAGATACACACAGTTTGTGTACAACATCAACCAGTTTTTATGGAGCTCAGTTTTGGCTACCCCATGATGAGATGTCAGAGACTGGCTAGATTACCATGCCTCAGCGAGATGCCAAAGTAGCCTATCTGTTTGTATAGGTCACTAGCTGGGACCAACAGTCCCTTTTCAGATGTAAGACACTGTACTCTAACATAGGATTAGTCCACAATACCAGTCTTATGTGGGGCTTACTACATATGGTAATAGTTAAAGACTCTACGTGTTGGCAACTGTGGCCTTTTCTTGGTGACATTTTCTGGAGTCTCCATCACAAAGTGTCTTCCTCATAACATCATTACTGGAGTAGCAGTTTCTTTTAAATTAGTGTTAAAGGTGACCTAGGTTACTCACAGAGATACCAGCAGTTCTGAATTTGGCAAGGGAGCAGAGCAAACTGCAAGAATAGTCAAATCTGTCATACACTCAGTAATGTGAAGACCTTTCTGCAAGAGCTTGTGGACTTCCTCCTTGACTTATGACTATGTTTAAGACAGTGTTTAAGCAATAATTCTCTTACGGTAAGCTCATTTACCTATCTTTGTGTTGAAATATTTTGACGTATGACTTTATGTCCCTCAGAATAAACTGTCTGAAAATACTTTATAGTTTGCTAGTGCCATCCTCTTCCTGTAATAGAAATACAAAATTAAAGTAAACTCTTTAGGTAATTTATGTAGATAACCCATGATATGCTGATTCATTAAGGAACATATACATAGTGAATGTTAAGTGAATAATCTACAGGATGTACGTGGGATGTACAAAACAAGTAGCGAATCCCTGTGAGTTAGTGTGAAACCATTCCCTGCTTTCCGAGAGGAAATTTTGAGGGATTATAAAGCATTTCCTTTGGTTAAGATCTACAGCATTTTGACATTATACATTTGCTTTTTCAAGTGAACTATAATAACCTTATAATTCTGCGTTTAACAGAGAGGTACACAGACCAAAATACATATAGAATGTTAGAGGCTGGCATCTTGCATTGACTACATTTAAACCATTATTAGTTATTATATACACATTTTTAATACTTACAAAGAAAATAACTGAATGAAAATTCAATAAATTGTAAATAAACTCAGTAATGCTCAGTAAATGGCATCCAAGGAAGCTCATTGTTTTGTTTAACATTTTACAGCAAAGATAACACCAAAAATCTCCTCGACTGGTCCTCAGGGACTGAAGAAAAGATAAAGACCACCATTTCTGTAGAGAAAAGGTAAAGTATTTTAAGGTTTGATCAAAAAAATGTTGATAACATGGCACATGCATTTTAGCTTCTTGTCAGAGAGATCAATGAGAATTATAGATGGGTATGCATTAATGGGTGCACATGGACACAGAAAGGGAGCAGGGGTATGGGGACAAAATTACTTTTATTAATCCCCAGTTTTATGGAAATACCGATTATAGAGTTATGTTCAAAATGTGGCTGCACCATTGTTCTACCATACCTGGCTATTTTTTTCAACGAGAAACTTCTTCACTCATATTTCCATAAAATTCTACTTCTACAAGGCTTGCTTAGCTGTCACTGTGGCTCCATCATCACTTATTGCAAGTTATGATGACTATGCTGTTTCCACCCTCTAACCTGTATGGTGAAGGTTATACCTGATGCACAGTATTGTAGGCCCATACACTGTCTTGTATAGCCCAGATTTGTCATTGTATGCATTTTATTCCGTGTTGTCTTTGTCATGTCTCATAACTGTGGACCTGGTTCTGTGTCACTGGATGCATTTTATTGTGCGTTGTCTTTGTCATGTCTAATAGCTGTGTATCTGATGCCACCTCTTCGCCAGTGGTATAATGTATTGCACTTGCTTCTGCTTCACATGTGATGCTGCTAATGTCTCTCTCTTCCCCAGACTGTGCAATCTGCTTCTCTACTGCCATTCCTACTGTTATGCTAGACCCTGCTGGAATGCTTCTCTGGTGCTGTGCTGTTTATATTGCACACATCACAAAGATTTTATGTTTGTGAACCATGGGAACTGTCAGAGTGGTGCATAAACACAATATATATAATGCTCTGGACATTACCCACCAAGAAACAGTTGATCGAGTGGAAGCCCTCCTTAATTATATATCTCAGTCCCTGTGGACCAAGTATGGACTTATTGGCAATGTCTGTGCAGTCTAAGGCTCCCAGAACTTCAGGGGAACAGTCTATGTGGTAAAACACCTACAGTAAGGACTGTCTTCTGCAGTCATGGTGAATCAGATATGCTCCTGCAGATGTAGCAGAATGATGCTGAGGAACCAGTGTAGGATATATAAGGCCAACACCTGTGATATGATTAATGTGTCCCCAGTTGGATGTTGAAAGGTCTCTGCAACTAATATTGTTAGCCCTATGTATACCTTTATGTCCAATGTGATGGGCATTCCATGCATCTCCATTGATCCCCATTGTGGGCAACACAGTTTGACTAATTTTCATATGCTCTACTTGTCCAACCAATACTGGGCCACCCTCTCCTGGTTCATTAGGTGCTGGTATGTAAGGACTAGACAGTACTGACTGCATTGACAAAGAAGGCCACAATGATTTTGGACATTGGCTCCAGTGCTAGCCACTATCCCATATTACTCAGCTGTAGCCACTGCTACTCCTAACATATTCATAACACGTGCCAAAACTCTGCAGAGTTCAGAATATGTCTGTGCTGTGGCTCAGAGCACCTGTGTTATAATTATGTGAATCACTCCAGCATGGTCCATAGGCTCATAAGTAATTACTAGACATTTGGTCCAGGAGGCTGTTGAGCAACCTAACTCATTTTCTCAATTTGCTCCAGAGCACTGCATAGTAAAATGACTTGTTCATACTCCAATAGTCAGAAAACCAGGCTGAGGGACTCAAAGCCTAGACTACAGGAAACAGCTTGTTAAAACCTCATTAACAGCTCATAAACTAAACCCTGTATGCTGACTGCCAGATATGATGGATGTGCCTCATTTGTATGAGATTTCTCATGTCCATATCATTATACAATCATTTGCACATGTTGCATATGACTGTTTTTGACCTTGCACAGCCATGCTATCTATGTTTCTAAATCAACCACCTACTGCGTTCTGCTGCTACCTGCACTAATGTGCTTTTACAACACTTGAAACAAAACTGTGACACAAACTGCACTTCACTAAGTGTTCATGTGTATCAAGATGCACATCAGTGTGTGTCCATGTGCACAATCACCCCCACTTAATAACAGGACAGAATGCCAAGAAAAACATGTTGCATAATTAATGTTTAAATATTTCTCATTATCTGTTTTAAATAATGTGCTAGATAATAGAAAATGTAATTTCAGGATGAGGATACTCTTTGATCTGTTCACACTAGTAATGATTGCTGATGACGGTAAAAGCCCACTGGGGCAAAACTCACGCCATCATATATCAGTAAATATGTTCTTTCAGAAATGGATGTTACCAAAGCAGATGCTGTTTACTATATAGCAAGATCCTCTTTCTAAAACTGAAAAAAAAGTTTGATTCTCTGTGAATTACAGAGATTTCAAGGAGCCTGGAAAATTCAAACAATCTGGAAAAAAAATGCAATCAAATTATAAATATCATTCTTCACAATGAATCTATGTTGTTCTTGTTGTTTCTTGATAGTGTTTTAATCAGTTAATACTCTTGCCTACAAATAAAATGGCAATAATTTAAAAATTATTTTGGAGTCCACATCAATTGATGATGTCAAGAGAGTTTAATTATTTTTTTTTATTTTTCCTTCTTGCAGCAAACAGGATGCCAAAGATCTGCTTGAATGGTCCCCTGGGACAGAAAGAAAAACAAAGACCACAGTTTCTGTGGAGAAAAGGTAAGGTTTTTAAAGGGACTGTCATGGAAGTTTGAAGAGTGTGACGTGAGCTGTAACCAACTAGTAACACTGCATTTCTTTTTTATTTGTGCCTCCCTTTGGAGTCTTTTGGACTTTATCCTCCCCTTAATCTTCAGATACTGTGGAGAAACTAAACACTGTAATAGAAGATCATTGGTCTGCACCACATCGCATTAACTGTAAATGACTCAAGTCTTTCTCCAAGGAGTTCTACTGAAAATGGGGTCTACACAGTGGATATTCTGGTCAACAAAATGCAAATAAATTAACAAATATACATTACTGCTGCACAGGGTCACACATCGATGGACAGGCACAGAAAGAGAAAGGGAAAAGTAGTTAAGAAATAGAGCATCGTTTGTCATTAACTCTAATGTGTAATCAGAATATATGATTTGCAGTATTTGACTTTAATTACAGACTGATATGGTGTGTATTACAATTTACTTTCCTCTAAGATACAGAAATCTCAGAGCTAGTCTGTTAAAGTAGCAAAGCTGTGGGGGTTCAGCCCCCCATGTTGGGGTTGAGGGGGGCTTTATACTTTAAAGGTGTAAGTGCATTTTGAGTGCTGCTATTTCACTGTTAGTTCAATACTTATTGGTCACATTTTAAATGTCAATCACTTCTCTACCAAACGTAAGAATCACAAAATACCTTCTTTTGCACTAAACAACCAACCTTGGATTGGAAAATATATGTTACCAAAGCGGGTGTAGCAATTTTGTCTTCACTGCTAAGTTACAAGACTTTTATTCTCATTCCTCCAATGTGTCATACCCTCAAAGTAAGAATAAATAGGGGTGGGTATGAGGGTTGGAGCACAAAAACTATGTCATAGAGTATAGCAGAGCTTGCCCCATGCAACATATTTTAAAGTACAAATTGTGTTACTTTTGGTGACATTTATTTATTTATTTATTCCAGTTTGATTACCGGGGAAGTCCACTGAGTCAACATGGCCCATTTTCAGTGGAGGCCTGGGAGAAAAGCTCTGAAAATGCATAAAAAAATATTACATACAGGATTTCAACACAATCAAGAATTTAGAAAGCATTAAACAATTTGCAGAAATACGATTTCAAGGAATACAGGACAGTATGAGAGTACAATTCATACTGAAATTGAATAAAAATTTTTTTTTGTTTTTTTTTGTTTTTTTTTTACATTAAGTTATGGTTATTACATTTGCATAGTATAGCAGTATTTCTTAAAGATTCCTAAAAGATAAGGTTGAAGGAAGGAGAAATAGTGGTAGCGCTTTGAGTGAAAGTATTAGAGCTAGAAATTAGTGCTCAATATTTACAATATTTACATGTTTTGTTGAGCAGGTATAGTTATGGGAGTAGAAGGATTGTGTAGTATTTACAAGTTTTGTTGAGCAATTATAGCTGTAGGAGTAGAAGGATTAGGTAGTATTTGCCAGTTTTGGTGAGCAAATCTAACTCTAGGGGTAGAAGTAGTAGAAATAGTTAAATAGAGGGATAAAGCTGCAGGAGATTGCAGGGACAGATAGATATAGTTATAGGAATATGTCTATAGGAGGAGGATAGGGTAAATGTATCAGAATGAGGAGACTCTTATACTAGAAGTGGTCCCAGATTAAGTAGGAAGGAGGCAGGGGCATTTCTGTTTAGTAGACAGGTGTTTGAAAAGTAGGACGTTAAAATTTTCAGTGTTTGGGGTGGTTCTTAGTGGGGAAGTGAGGGAGTTCCATTTGTTGTCAAGGGCACAGGAGAGGAGCAGCTGGCCGGAAGGATGTTTAGGTTTGTGGATAGAAATTAAGTTCTGATGTTCAGATCTAAGGGCTCTGTTGGGAATATAAGGTGGAAGGATATTAGTTAGAGCGGGGCATTTAGTAGGATAAAATATGAGTGAGTGTGCTATGGAGAGTTGTAGGTAATCTAAGTGATTTGGTAGTTCTAGCCAGTTCAGGGATTGCAGGGGGAAGAAGTGATGAGTGGAGTTTTTGACTTTAGAGGCAAATTTAGCGATTTTATTGTAGCAGCTTTCTAATTTAGAGGTGGTAAAGGAAGACAAGTTAGTTAGGAGAGGTGCACCATATAGTAAGGAAGGAAGGAGAAAAGTAGAGGCCAGAGTGTGCCTTGTTGTGTTAGAGAGAAAGTGGATGTTCCTATACAACATACCTAGCTTTTGGTGTTTTTTTTATGTTTTGTTGTACATGTATATCGAACTTTAGTTGTTCATCAACAATTATGCTGAGAAGTTTAGCAGAATGGACGACTTCTATAAGTGTGTTTGTTTGGCTGAGGATTTTGAAGTCATTTTTGTTGAAGGAGTAGTTCTTAGAGGGTGAGAATAGAAGAATTTTGGATTTGCTAGCATTAAGAAAGAGGTGGTTTTGGTGCATCCAGTTTTCAGTTTTGGAGAAGGTAGTTTGCATTTTAGACAGCAGTTCAGGGAGGTTTGAGGCAGAGCAGATTAGGGTACAGTCATCTGCATATTGAATGATTTTGGTGTCGGGAATAGCAGTGTGGAAGTTGTTGATGAAGATGTATTTCTGATATTTTTGATGACTTATTACTCAGTGTATTTTTAAAAGTTACAGTAAATTCTTTCTTTAACTAATTAAGTATATCATAGAGATGTGATAATTATGCTGAGAGAGCTATTGGTCATTAAGATCAAACTATATGAACCAAAAATCCTGATATGGAATACATGTATGCCAAGAGGCATCCTATCGAAATGCTGGCACTTGAAATGCCAGGTTTTGAAAAGCTGAAACAAAAAAAGACCGAAAGTCCTGGAGAAGAGTGACTCTCAAAGATCGCTCTTTACCTTTAATCTTTTCTTTTGCAGGGGGACAAGTCCTCCTCACCCCCCAAACTTATATATGCTAACTCCAAAACTGCCATACTTCAGACAAAAGGGAATATTCTGGGAAACGGCCATCTCAGACTTCGTATATTTAACTATGTTTTCAACCATTCAGTCTCCATATTTTGGGACTCACTTAAGTGGATCCTGATATTTCAAATGGTTACCATGTAGGAATTCCATATCAGATAACCAAAAGTCAGCTTCACAGCTGGGTGTTATTCATCTCAAGAAGAAATAGTGAGGTGTCTTGGAAATTTAGGATAGACAAACACTGTAATGGCCAGAAGTGAACATTGGTCACATTTGGGAGCACTTCACAAAAAATACCAGAGGCATCCAAAGGGATTATATAAATATTTCTGAATTTAAGAAAGTACAGAAAGTGTGTTTTACTGTTTTTATAAAATAAGTTTTTCAACTAAATTAAATGAAAGAGTGCTTTGATGTTTAGCTTCCCAAATAACTTTTTCAAATTCCTGCTGCATCTGCCTATCACAATAGTGAATAACGATTAATAATTGTAGATATGAATTCGTATTCTTAACTTTCCATATCCATAACCTAATTGTCTTGCAATTTACATCATCAACAAATCCTGTTTCATGTGTGTGTGTGTGTGTGTGTGTATGTGTATGTGTCTGTGTGTGTTTGTATACACATATATATATATATTTATATACACACGCACACACACATATTTTATTTAAGGTACTTATGCATAACCTTTTAAATGCTTATTAGATGGGAATGTATTTGAAATATAAATGTATGTGTGTGTATATATATATATATATATATATATATATATATATATATATATATATATATATATATATATATATATATAATTATATTTAACTACATTGCCATTTCACTTAATTTACAAGAAAAAACAGTGCATCATTTAATTTACAACTCATCTGATCGACGCTCATTTCACTGACAATTTCCTATACACTAAATATACTTCCAAAAGCTTTTTTGCAGTGGGACAAGCCTCTCTGCAGCCCCAATATATATATATATATATATATATATATATATATATATATATATATATATATACATAACCTTTTAAAGGCTTATTAAATGGGAACATATTTGAAATATAAATGTATATATATATATATATATATATATATATATATATATATATATATATATATATATATATATATATATATATATATATATATATATATATATATATACATATATATAATTATATTTAACTACATTCTTGTTTCATTAAATTGACAAGAAAAAAACAGTGCATCATTTAATTTACAACTCATTTGATCGACACTCATTTCACTGACAAATTCATATATACTAAATATACTTCCAAAAGCTTTTTTGCAGGGGGAGCACCCCACATCCCCTAACATAAATATACTAACTCCATAGCTGCACAACCATGCTTCTTACACACTGAATCACTGCTGGTGCACACACAAATGCTCCTTACACACTGAATCACTGTTGGTGCACATACAAATGCTCCTTACTCACTGAATCACTGTTGGTGCACATACAAATGCTCCTTACACACTGAATCACTGCTGGTGCACATGCTTAAACCTCTAGGCATGGTGGAAAAAAAAACAGAGGGAATTATCATGGCAAAAATACTGATCAACACTAATTTGCATTGAAATCCCTATTCACCAAAACCGCACCATCGGTCTTTTTTTATTACATTTTCACACTTTTCAGTGTAATGAGTGTTGATCAAATGTAGTGAGTTTTAAATTAAATGAGCCACCCTTTTTCTTTGTTGATAAAGTGGACTGACATTCAAATGACAGTAAACTATATATATGTGTATATATATATATATATATATATATATATATATATATATATATAGAGCTGGATCACGGTTCTACTTTACATCATCGACTTACCATAACATCGACCTGCTTAACAGTGAGACGACAACATCTAAAGTTGAAAAGACCAAACTCCCAGAATGGTGAATTTCACCTCCGGGAAACTAACCACTTGGCTACCACTGATAATAATAAAAAAAAACTAAACAAATTAAACACACTGACGTGGAGGGCTTAACCCCCCCCCCCACACATACCCTATTTAAACATTCCAACTCCAAGATCACAATACAGTGGAGAAAAGGGCAAAGGTCATCAGTGGTGGCCAAGTGGTTAGTTTCCTGGAGGCAAAATTCAACGATCTGGGAGTTTGCTCTTTTGAACTTTAGATGTTGTCTGATGTTATGGTATGTCGATGATGTAAAGTAGACCCGTATATATATATATATATATATATATATATACTCCCAGCGACTATATTATCATGTGCCACAGTTCTAATGCTTCTTCATAAAACATTTTTTTTTTTCTGTGGTTGAGGAGCTGCTCTCAAAAAGACTGGCACTGTTTTGTATACTCTTATTCCACATTTAAATGAAGTTCTCAGATTAACGTAGTTCTTAAAACATGGTTAGAAAATCTTGAACTGATAAAACACTCAATAGGCCGCACTGGTTGTCATGAATTATACTGTAAATTGCCAAGGTCTTAGTGTTTAATCAAAATAAAAGTTTTAATTCATTTTCCACAATTGATCATCACATATTTATTAGTCAAAGTACTTTGAACTGTGATTTTATGAGTCTCACTTAATATAATATAGCCTTATATGATTTCTAAACAATTTTCTTCTCTTACTTCCTTTCCTGTAATTACTGAAATCAGGTAAATTACCTCATAGCATGTGTATGAATCACACATGCCCTACTGATTTGTGAGGTAAAATATATTCAGGTAGGTTTTTCAGAATGCTCTATATTATTCACATAACTCATGCACGTCTTTGCACTGATTGCAATGAAAAAGAAAGAAAGAAAATGAAAAATATACAGAGGTTAATTTTAGAACAGAAGGATTACTCACTTCTCTTGTGTGAATATCTTAATGCTATGAGCTAGGGATCATGGGTTATTGCATATTTCTCACTGGCAAATACATATGATGTGATGACATCATACTATGGCTGATATAAGTAGATCATTCTTGAGTCAGCTGTTTCCACAGAGTTTTAGTCTGTAGTAATGGGCTCTTGTTAGAACCATTTAGGCTAAAGAGGAATCTCCCATTATCACGAATGGTTTTCCAGTGTTAATACATATATCTATGAAGTAACATATAGTAATTTCTAATCAGATCCTGTAGTGCTAAGTATTGGGTGTCTCGTAAGGTATACTTGGATAAAAATTAATTACTTCTTTCTTTTTTTTCTGAATTTTCATGTATCCTTTTTTATTCTTTCTCACTGCATATGTCCATTCATTTACCAAACCAGCTTTTTCCAAGCTGTTGTAGAATTTATTTGTTTTTGGCTCATTCTGTGAGTATATTTAAGCATTTGTTGATTGATCATCTGCAAAATCTTGGCATATTATTTCACCTCCTCGTAGTGTAACTTCCTGTAAAGAGAAATTTCCCGTAAAGTCAAAGTATAAAAAAGTTAATAATGAAGTTTGTACATTTCCAATAAGGAATAGTATAAAACATTAAATGAAAGATTATTATGTTTTTAATTTTACAGCAAACAAGATGCTAAAGATCCATTTGAGTGGTCATCAGGAACTGAAAAACAGACAAAAACCACTATTTCTGTGGAGAAAAGGTAAATCATTTTAATGTACTATCAAACTGGTGTAAATACTGCAGCTCACAATATGCATTGTGTGTTACTCTATGCAAGAAAAGTATCTTGCCTCACTCAGTAAAGAAAAATTGTGGCAGTTCAATAAGCATTTTGTTTGAGTTAGGATGTACAGAATGTTGATATACTACAGTTTAAATAGATTAGTGCAGAGCATCTACAGAATATTAGTCATTAGTATATGAAGCAGAAATATAAGGAACCGATTAGAAATAGAAACACTGAGGACAGAAAATGTGAAAATATACATCAAGCACATTTAAGTTAATACAGTTCCTCATTATTTTAGTTTACTAATCATAGGGAACATCACTGACAGGAACTGTATTAATTTCTGCATCTCTACATTATTTGGTACAGGCTGTCCTTTAAACAACATTATTGCATTTTTTTTCATTTCACAGTAAACCAGATACAAAAGATCCATTTGAGTGGCCTTCAGGGAC
Source organism: Protopterus annectens (assembly GCF_019279795.1). Classification (NCBI taxonomy): domain Eukaryota; kingdom Metazoa; phylum Chordata; order Ceratodontiformes; family Protopteridae; genus Protopterus; species Protopterus annectens. The sequence goes on along the minus strand of NC_056749.1, from coordinate 237,543,837 downwards.
TGAAACTACAACAAAAACTACTACTGCTACTGTAGAAAAAAGGTAATGCATTTTTAGGTAGTACCTAACAGATGTGATGAATGTGACTTTTGAAATGCACTGCTCAGTTACATCTAAGCATCACTGTTCCAAAACTTTCACATAGTAAAGAGAACAAAGATTATACCTTATATATTTCGGATTCACTTTATATCCTCGAACTACTGAAATGTCGAAATTCAGTATTTCAAGGCTATAAAGTCGAAACCTAAGAAGAATGGAAACTCAGAAGAGAGAAATTCAAAATCTCGCATACTGGAGATTTTGAATTAGTGCTTCTGCTGTCCACAAACACCCCCCCCCCCCACAGACACACACAAGCTCTGTACTACATAAAAGCAGGGGTGCAAGCCCCCTGCACCCCCCAAGTGGGGGACTGCACCCTCCACACCCCCCTATTTAAATATTCTAACATTGAGGTTGCACTACATGGAAAAACACCCAAAACACCACCACACAAGCTACATTTTCCTCGCACACACACACATCACAGCAACAAAACACACTAACACACACCACGGCCCCTACCCAAAACCCTTAACACATCAACACTTACCTGAATCCATAACCACAGCGAAACACCAGAAGCACTAATTCAAAACCTCCGGTATGCGAGGTTTTGAATTTTGCACTTCTGAGGTTTCGCTGTTTTCAGGATTCCACTTTATAGGCTTGAAAGACTGAATTTTGATATTTCAGTATTTTGAGCTTCTAAAGTGAATCCATATATTTCACATCTGGCATTTTGGGATAGCATTTATATGGTTGATGCCCAGATGATGTATTTAATACTACAAGTATTAGGATGGTGGTTGAATGCACCATACTGTTTGCAGAGACTGTGAATTACATACATAACAACAGTAGTCTGTGACTACACTATACAGCAAGCATTAACTGTGGGCATTTAGCATTGTGGTAATACAGGTGCACATGGTGAGAATTACATGAATATTCCAGAAGGTATTTATGGATTAAGTGCCACCTGATACTATATGGAGCAGGCTGAGTAGACTGAGGGACTAACATGATTATTCTGCTTATCTAGTAAATGTCTGTAAAGGGAAGAATTTACAGTTCAATCTGTCATGTTAACTAAATTAGAATATTACTGGTTTATCCAGCATTATTTAAGGTGTCTATATTACATAATCAAACTTTTAAAAGTTTGAACATTATGTGGTCGACACCATATGATCGAACTTTCAAAAGTTCAAAAATGTAATAAAAAAAATAAACCAAAGAAAAAACCTACCAGAATAGTTTAAGCAGGGATGCAAGCCCCCTGCACCCCCACATGGAGGGGGGGTTGCATTGCCCACAACCCCTGCTCTTTAAATATATCAACTCTGAGATCGCACTACAGTGCAGAAAATGGAAATCTTCCCATGCTGCACTGTACAGAGATCTCCATTGAAACGTCCGAACTTTTAAAAGTTCGATGATATGGTGTCGACCATATGACATTCGAACTTTTAAGAGTTCGGCAACTTGATATAGACCCTTATTGAAGCACATGTTCATTTTTTATATAGGTTGGCCTTTTAAAGATCAACCTACCAATGTCTACATTTACAGGGTAGATGATGCAAAAGTACATGTTTAATTTGTTAGTGAGAAGTTATTCAAGTATCTGCTCCCTCAATTACCAATTTTCTGCAACTGTTACCATGCATTTTTTCTAATTCTCATGTAATAATTTTATATGCTTTCTTAAATTTTGTATTTTATAATTTCATAATTTTGTATATTATAACACTGTAATTTTATAATACTGTACTGTCTTGGAGCTTTTCTCCCCAGGAGTCCATTGAAAACGGGCTCCTCATGGCCCAGTGGACCATCCTGGCAAACAAACTTCAAATAAATAAATAAACAAACAAACATGTCCATGATTTTATAAAGGAAACAAAAATGCATTTTTTTCTGTAGGAGGTTTTGTCCCCCCACACCAACATACAGCTTAGACCTCCTGCACCTCTTAATTATAATACACTCTGAGGTCACTGTGCCTTTGAAGAAGGATGCAAGAGATTCATGGAATCAGTGGCTGACATGTTAATTCATGACTAAATAAGATCTGCATGGCTGGTCATCAACAAATTATATAACCCCTCTTCATGATTTTTATGATCTGCTGGAAGATGACATTCTAGTGTTACTGTAAAAACCAATCCTTTCTAAAGTCAGTCATTTTGACAGAATTGCATTGTTCACTGTCTGACAATGGGAAGTACAGATCTGCTGAAGCCGTGTGTGGATACAACATCTGCTAGACTGTGTACATGTCCCTACCTCACTTAGTGTTTTAACCATTACTTCCCAAGACAACCTCAGCTCTGTTTGCTCTGCAGCAGAACAATCACCATATCCATTAAGTATCCATATAGTTGTATTGCAATGGTAGCAATAAAGGTTCAACAGTCTGCAATAATTCTCATTTTTTATCCATAGGAAAGTGGATACCAAAAATCTCCTTGAATGGTCGCCTGAGACTGAACGAAAATCAAAGACTACAATTTCTACAGAGAAAATGTGGGTGAAAATTCATGATAATTTTAAGAACTACTAGTACTTAATAAGAAATAGAAGTTAGCAACTTAACATAGAAGTTAGCAACTTAACATGCTTTTCCTTTGGATACTAATGTGCGGTGCAATCAAACAAAATACTAGTATGTAATAAAGTATTGCTGGTTACAGTTGCTCTCCATTCTGCAGGAGACACAGAATTTCATCCAAATTTGGCAGCATGTTATTAACACATATTCTGGTCTGGAATGTGGGAAATCTCTTACTATGATGAGTATGTTAAGAATACTTTTCTAATCTACTAAATCAATAAAATTAGACCAAAATTATCCCTTCTTGTAAGCATGTATTTAACAGTGGTGATGCAACCTTATGTTTTGTACCTGGAAAAGGAAGAATTAGACAGTATACAAGTGAAAAGCCTTGCTAGACAGAAGTGACTGGTTGCTTTGTTTCAAGATCACTAGGTCAGGGTAAATGATAACACTATTACTGAGAACTCACAGAAACATATCTTACAGAGATAGAACCAAGGATGTTTATCCACAAGCCATCCCTCTAATTTCAGACTTCTTTGCATGGGTCCAGAGCTTAAATGTAAAAACTGCAGAAAACAATGTCCATTTATATTCCAGAAGTAAGTAATGTATTTCATCCAAGACAACTCTGCTGCAAATTATAATTGTAATCCTGACTTAAGATACTTCCTTGACTGGATTTGCTGAGTTACAATTCAGTTTGTGATTAGTTGGGGAACAGTGACATCTCCTAACACAAGTTTTCACACTGTAGATATGGTAGATCATTATTTTCTGTGTAACTTTATAAAAAGGACAGCAAAGCACAGCCACGATTCAAACAGAATCAAGAAAGAACGTAAGACACATAATAACTGCAAACTAAAAAGCAACCCAGAAAATGGTAAAAATAAGTTATGTGGTCCATCCTCTTATCCTTATAAGAGTTTAACATTTTGGTCCTGCTTTGGGCTGTCTAGTGGAGAAACAGGTAGCCATGTATAAAATAGGTTTATTAATAAGTATGGCCGTATTCAACATGAGATCTTTAAACCATGGAGTGAAACTAATCCACATGTCAGACTGAAATAGATCAAACTTTGGGGCTTTTGTGCTTCCTCATAATGGGTATTGTCTTACCTTTTATCCTCTCCTCAGGAAAATGTGCAATACATTGTGTGTTGCAAGAATAAAATGTGAGACAACTAATCAAACTTAAAATCAAAAGCACAAAACACAATGAAAAGAAGCATTGCAGTCTTATATTTCCTTTTTGGGTATAACAGAGGATTACATATAATTATGAAAGTATACCGTAAAATGCCACCATGCTGGTGTGTAATTACCTTTTCCACACAACATGAAGTGCTTTTTGGAATCAAAATGTGTGATGTACTTAACATTTCTGACAGTTAACAGGTGCGAGAATTACTGACAATAAAACTCACTTTATCAATAAAGTTTGATTAACAGATTTGTGGAAGTCATTATAAATACTGAACAGCTGCAAGCAAAGTGGGGTCTTAAAATACTCTACCATAATCAAGACAATGATTTATGCATTCTGACTTTTAATTTAGTTATCTGTGTAAATCTTTAGTCATAGAAACCATTACATAAGCAGAGGGAAGGGTTCTGTACAGGTTGCATTATGACAACCATAAAAATATGCATTGGTCAAAAGAGATTGCAAAGAGTAGATAGATAGATAGATAGATAGATAGATAGATAGATAGATAGATAGATAGATAGATAGATAGATAGATAGAGCAATCCAACATGCTGGTTGACTGATTACTCTGAATTGTCCATATATATTAAATATGTCCTTCACCTCTTGGCCTGGGTATGGCTAAAAGGGGTCATATGATCCAATTCATTTAAATACTTAACACATGACTAAAATGGAATGAAATTTAGAGCATATCATTTTGTTCAAGTCTATTTTGTAGGATATTTTGGAAGTGCTTTGAGTTTAAAATATGTGCACCCTGCCTGCTAAGTGACATTTTTCTTATAATATGATCCAGCCCCTGTTCATATCTCTTATAATGACTATTATTATTTTCAATGGCATAACTAAGTGAAGTTGTGGATTAACTGGTTGGTCAAATGGTGTTACTGAGTTAGTTTACCGATCTAGATAACATAGATGATTTAGCTCCCAACATAAGATAGTGAGGAGTAGATATCAAAAGGTTTTGTTATCTTGCAATGACGCACAGTGCAGACATTATATATTTTTTTCTGCTTCTAGAACATGTAGGCCCATAACTGTGCTGTGTTACAACATTTTCTGTTTTGCTAGGATAATGTTAGGCAGAAATTCAAAGGCCTAGTGCTACATATCACCTAGCCAAAATGCAAACCGAAACCAGAAACCAGAAATTTTATAATAAAACCTTTTTATTGTCAAGCCAAATTTAAAAAAACTGAGTATGTGTAATACTGGTGTCTAGCATATGTTTATATTATTAAAGGTGTAAGCTGATCTGGTCAGTTTGCATATATGCACACTTATATTATCAGTGCTTTAAGTGTTGTCTCCTTTTAAGGATAGGCTTGTATTCTGCTCTACTACTGATATTTTTATTAGGCAGTTCAGAGTTTAAAGCTCCACCCTGAACTGATGGTAACATAACATACAGTATATGAAATAAAAGTTATATAATTGCTATCTGTATATATTACATGATTGCATAATGTATTCCATTATTTCCACATTTGATAGAATAATAATGTTTAAAACAAATAATAGAGGCTGCTGCTATGCTGGTAAACGCTCGTGCAAGCAGTATAAATCAAAGTTGTAGTAAATCAAAATAGCAGGACTGAGCGAAAACAAGTGTAACACTTAAAGTTCAAAGTACTTTATTATCAATAATTAATAAGATAAGCGCTTTCGCTGTGTAGCTTCATCAGATCTTACATTCATTCTAAGATTCCACATCTTATATATACACAGGTTTTAAACAATTAACCAATCAAGTAAGTTAATTGGTATGATTATTTAAAGAAGTAGGCAAACATCAAAGACCTAGCTTAATATACAAATCTAATAAAGATAAAATCATTTAAAAACAATCTCATATATAAGGTATACATAAAAAACATATATATAAAAAAGTTATATATAAAAAATGTATATCAGTTAGTACATATATATTTATAATTTAAAATAGATATTAGTGTAAAAAAGATTCTATAGACAAGTATGCTTAATGTCTAACATATAAGATTTCATGTATATGTATGTATAAATTAATATAGTGTCTTATAAAATAAAATAAAACACTACATGTGGTAACCAAATCTATGACATAATGACATAGTAGTAATATAGAAGACAATTAGTGTGCAGAGAGATGGAATACCTATTTCTAGGGGGTTTATCTAATGTTTCTACGCTGTCTTAATTTTGGCTCGATAGAGGCCCTATCATTGAGGCCTAGTCCTTTATCTGATCTTAGTAGAATTATCCATTCGGTTTCCTTACCCTCTGTATATATCTTAATGTCACCCCCTCTAGAGTTGGGAGTAATTACTTCAAGTGCCTTAAACAAAAATCTATGTGTGTCATCATTCAATGCTACATGCTTGGCAAGAGCATTATGTAGTGTACCTTTCCTTATGTGATATACATGTTCCCTTATCCTATCCCTCAGTGGTCGATTTGTTTTACCAACATAGAAGGATGAACATAATTGACAAACAGCTAGGTATATCACATGAGAAGTCATGCAGTTAGCTTCAGCTCTTATATTAAAAACTTTCTGTTGATCAAGATGAAAAAATTCTGTCTTACTGTCTATGTAACAACAGAAATTACAGCGACCACAGCGTCTTGTGCATCCATTCTGTATAGATTTCTTATCAAATTTAGGATGGCATAGCATTCTTTTCAAGTTGTGTTTATTCTTAAAAATAAACCTCGGTGTTTCTCCTACTATCTGTTTAATGTCTTCATCTATCTGCAATATACCCCAGTGTTTGTCTATAATCTGCTTAATCTCTATATGATCGGATGAAAAAAAGGTGGAGAATTTAGTGAAAGATTCACTCATATTTTGTTTATCACTAAGGCTAGCACTGTTGGATCCAAAGTATGGCATAGCTGAAGTAGAGCGTAGATTGTACACTTCTTCTATCTTAGAATGTATTTCTTCGTCTTTATATCCTCTGCGTAATAGTCTATATTTCAAATCATTTATCTCAGTGTGAAAACCCTCTTCCATTGGATTCAGTCTAGAAGCTCTAATAGCTTGTCCTTTCACAATATTTCTAAAGACAAAAGGAGGGTGCATACTGGATCTTAGAAGCAATGAATTAACATAACATGTTTTACAATGAACTCCAGTGTTGATTAAATTATTGTGTAGCCTCTCTATATATAAGACTAGAAACTCAATTCTATCCTCTGAAAACTTCATAGTAAACTTAAGACATGGTATTAAATTATTCATGATTAGGTGTGTGGATTCAAGTTGTTGGGATGTCCCTTTCCAGAGAATAAAGACATCATCCACAAAACGTCTGTAAAATATCACATGTTTCTTAAAGAAATTTTGTAGAAATAATGTATGTTCTTCCCAATGTGCAAGAAACATATTGGCGTAGCTATTGGCACAAGATGTGCCCATGGCTATGCCATCTTTCTGTCTATAGATGTTATCCTTGAACATAAAGACATTATTTTCTAAGACTAATTCCAAAAAGTGAACTATTAAGTCAATAAGTACATTTGTATAGTCACTATGATTTTCAGGTACTGTAATGTATAATTCAAGCCCAATTCATTGGGAATCACTGTAAACAGTGACTGTATGTCAAATGTGACAAATAAATAGTCTTTAGTGATTGTTTTGTGTTGGATACAATCATAAAATTCTGTAAGGAATTGTTTAGTGTCTTTTAGTACTATTTTATTTTTATTTAGTACAGCCCTCAGATGTTTTTCTACAAATACTGATAAATGTTCTGTAACCCAACCTCGTCCAGAAACTATTGGTCTCATGGGTGGGTTCTTATTGTCCTTGTGTATTTTTGGCTGTCCTTGAATAACTGGTATAGTAGGTGTTAAAATATTAAGAGAGTCAAATAATTCCTTGTCAATCAGTTTACTTTTGAAAATATCCTCTAGCGTGTTCTTCACATATCTTATAGTTTCTATAACATCGTCTTTTGTTATTAAATCATAGAATTTGTCCTGCATCAATTCTGCCATTGCTCCGATATAATTTTGCATATCCATAACAACAATGCTGCCTCCTTTGTCAGCTGGTCTAATAACTATAGTAGGGTCAGACAGAATTGATGCAGGACAAATTATATATATGACATTGTTTTTAAATGATTTTATCTTTATTAGATTTGTATATTAAGTTAGGTCTTTGATGTTTGCCTGCTTCTTTAAATAATCATACCAATTAACTTACTTGATTGGTTAATTGTTTAAAACCTGTGTATATATAAGATGTGGAATCTTAGAATGAATGTAAGATCTGATGAAGCTACACAGCGAAAGCGCTTATCTTATTAATTATTGATAATAAAGTACTTTGAACTTTAAGTGTTACACTTGTTTTTGCTCAGTCCTGCTATTTTGATTTACTATAAGAATAATAATGTTGACAAATTCAGTCATTTAATTTTTTGTTGGTTTTACAAACATAAAACATATCACAATTAGCACAGTACTCTACAAGAGTAACATGCAAGCTATTAAGGTTGAATGCAGCTTAAGCAACAATAAGTTTTATAAGTAGCACCAAGCATAAAAGCTTGGCTTTTACTCATATATTTACATTGAGCACAGTCACTACATGATTAAGTCCCTATTTTATTGATACTATTGCCATTAAGGTTCCTCTTGTTTTTTATAACAAGTCATCGGGGATTTGCCCTTTCTTCCACTGCAGTGTGATCTCGGAGTTGATATATTTAGTTAGGGGGGATGTGGGGGGCACAGCCCCCCACTTCGTACAGTTTGAATTTTTTTTTTTGTATTGGCCAAGCGATTTTTTTTCCCCTGAGGAAAAAAATCACTTTTGTGGCCATTTGGGGTTTTTGTATTTCGCTTAATAGGTTCATAGATTCATAGGTTCATACTAGGCTATCTGCCCTAGGGCATTTATAAGCCTAGCCAGAATGTGTTTGGCTTTCGCCACCCATTTTAAATTTATTTTGCTATGCCCTTTTTCAAGGTTAGTATACTGTGCCTCTGTCAACAGTGACACAGAAGTGATACCCGGGGTAAACCTACGATCTCCCATCCACTCATCAAGATTCCTCTTGAAGAGAGTCAATGAGGGACTCTGCCTAACCTGGACTGGGATTTTATTCCAGAGTGAAGGGAGCCTCTGGGTTATGAATCTGTCCCTCCAGCATGTCCTATTTATTTCAGTGCTGAGGTTCAAGTCTCTCGAGCGCGTAGCTCGATGGGATTTGGATTTTCTGAGGTGCAGCATGTCCATTAATTCCGGGATGGACATGGCTTTATACGTCAGGCACAGATCGCCTCTGAATAGGTGGTATGCCACTGAGTAGAGCTGGAGTTTCTTTAACCGGGCAGCATATGGCATCTGTTTGAGCCCTTTGATCCTCTTGGTGAGGTACTTTTGGGGTCTTTCCAGTTACTACAGGTGTCTGGTAAGGTACATCCCAAAAGGGGCATTGTACTCAATTATGGGCCTGATGAGGGATGAGTAAAGAGGCACGATGACCTCACCTGATCTAGATGTGAATCCCTTCATGATTAGGTGGGCTATATAAAATGTTTTTCTAACCACTTTGGCCACGTGGTTGTCAAATGAGAGATTGCTATCAACTTGGGTCCCCAGGTCCCTAATTACTTCTTCTGTACTTAATGGATTACCACCTATGTGGTAATTTGTGGGCACTTTGGTTTTGCCAAAGGGGATGACTATACACTTTTTGGCATTTAACTTGAGGCCATGGCTCTGGCACCAGTTGTCTGTTTCTATGAGGCCCTTTTGGAGGATGCTGGTGTCGGCTGGAGAGTCGATTATGGTGCCCAGTTTGCAGTCATCTGCGAACTTGGTCAGCCACAGTCCTTCCGTGTTGGCCTGTACCTCTGAGAAATATATACCGAACAAGAGAGGTCCCAGGACTGAGCCTTGTGGGACACCACTTGTAACTGGTTTGGAGTCTGACATGGCTCCAGCAATTCTAACCATGTGGGTTCTGTCCTTGAGCCAGTTTGCAATCCATCTAGTGACATAGGGGTTTATATTTAAGCTGGTGAGTTATCTATAATGCCCGAGTGGGGTATTGTATCGAAGGCTTTTGCGAGGTCCAGGTAGGCTGTGTGGACCACCTTCCCCTCGTCAATGGCCTTGGTGACTGTTTCAAAGAAATCAACCAGGTTTAAGAGGCAGGATCTGCCCTTAACAAAGCTGAACTGGGTAGGATCCAGTGTCTGTAGGTCCCCAATATCTTTATTTATGAGGTCCATGATGATCCTTTCCATAGCTTTGCAGACCAAGCTAGTCAGGCTTATGAGGCGATAGTTTCCAGGATCCGTTGAGGCACCACCTTTATGGAGAGGGACCACTGTTGCTGTACGCCACTCTTTGGGCACATATCCTGTAGTAAGGCTGAGATTGAACAGTAGTTTTATGTTTGGGTTTAGCTCTTCTTGGAGTTCATGTAGGACGCAGCCCAGGACACCGTCTGGTCCCATATGTGTCGATAAAAGGAAGTTCGGTTAACAGCCCATTTGATGCCATAATATAGACACTTCTGCTTTACCATCTCTAATAAAACATCTGAAATCCATGATGTATACTTGACGGCTTGCAATAATAATTAGTTACTCTTCAGTTTGTGTCATATATGATGTTTTCTTGAGCCACCCTCATTTTATACTCAGTAATATATATTGACTAGAAACAATGTAGTCTAAATTTTTTGTGCATGCTTTTCTGTTTTACCCTTGGAGTAGTGATGATGTGTTTCTGTGATCATAAGTTATTGTTAGGGAATCAGACTTGCAGCCACTTGCAAATGTAGCAGATGTTCATAGGTTCATAGGTTGGTACTAGGCTATCAGCCCTAGGGCCTATACAAGCCTAGCCATAACAATTCCCTGGCTATTTCTTCCACATTATTTACTTTCCTGGACCCCTGTCTAGCAGGGCGACTGACGTGATCCCTGGGGTGAATTTCCTTTCTCCCATCCAATCGTCAAGGTTCCTCTTGAAGAGGTCCAAAGAGGCACTCTGCTTGACATGTATGGGCAATCTATTCCAGAGTCCGGGGAGTCTCTGGGTCAGGAACCTATCCCTCCAGCATGTTTTGTTTATTGTGATGACAAGGTTTAGATCCCTAGAGCGTGTAGCTCTGAGGGATTGGGATTTCTTTAAGTGTAGCATGTCCAACAGCTCTGGGTTTGACATGGCCTTGTATGTTAAGCAGAGATCGCCTCTGAGTAGACGATATGCGACAGAGTATAGCTGGAGTTTTTTAAGGCAGTCAGTGTAGGGCATCTGCTTTAGGCCTGTGATTCTTTTAGTGGGGTATTTCTGAGGCCTTTCCAGTTGTTGCAGATGTCTTGAGAGGTACATACCAAATGGGGCATTGTATTCTATAATGGGTCTAATGAGGGATGAGTACAGTGGGACAATGACCTCCTTTTTTCTGGATGAAAAGCCCTCCGTGATGAGGTGTGCCACATAGAAGGATTTCCTGACTGTTGTGGCGATGTGGTTATCGAAGGTGAGACCACTGTCCACCTGTGTCCCTAAGTCTCTTATCACACTTTCTGTGTTTAGTGTACTGCCACATAGCTTTGCAGACCAAGCTAGTCAGGCTTAAGAAAATGGAGAAATGAAATGATCAAGCTGTTGATATCAATATTTCTCTGACTTGGTTTTAAAACAGTTCTGCAAGACTCATTAGGTGATCCTAATAAATGAAGTATTATTAAAGTATCTTAACATTTTCTTTTTGTTTTCATATTTTCAGCAAGCATAACAGTCTCCTTGAGTTTTCCCCTGAGACTGAAAAAAAGACAAAGACTGTCATCTCTGAGAAAAGGTAAATGGTCTTGTTCTCTGTCCCTATCTCTGACACCATTAGGTACAATAACAGGAGAAATAAGATTTTACTGCATTTTTAAATTCTAAGAGTCAGAGTTATAAATCATGTTGCTACTGAATTATTAAATTGCAAAACTCCTATTATGCAGCAACAGCTCCAAATAATCTAAGTAATCATATGTGGGTAGTGTGACAGATATAGATATGATGATATCCAGACTAATATATTAAGAAGCACAAATAAAGATTTTGGCTGCTGAGATCATGGAGTCTGTTTTGTCACCAGCTAAATAAAATGCATATCCTAATCAGCAAACATCATCATTTCTCCTCTGTGTACTTACTGTCAGATTTACAGCTGTGCTTAAACCTGTCTTTAGTGCTCAAAGATCGGTGGCTATAAATGTGCCTTTAAACTGTAGTGCAGGTTATCTACTCCTGACTTAGGTTGTCTGCTTTGGTGTAGAATCTACAGCTTAAGGTTAAGGTAGTAATATTGCCTGCAAATGTAGAAAGCCCAAGCAATCCATTGTTTCTTACTGCCTAGTTCTATATTCTTGTACTTTATTTGATTTTAGTGCAACTTCCATTAAGTACACTCTATTTCAACTCTCTCACATATTTTCATCATCAAAGTACAAATAATGTCTTCAATTGCTACCTAGTTTTGGATATTCTTAATTCTAAAGTTCATGACTGGATTTTATCTAAGATGCCAAATTCTGAAGGCCTGTCAGATATATCCTTAACAAATTACAGATCCTCCTAGAGCTGTTACATGCCTAGTGAAATTATGTTCCTTGCTGTCTTCGACCACACTCTTAATGTCTGATGGTCATGTTTATTAAGGGGCTTCATAAATATTTTGTTTGTTTTTGAAACCTGTTTTGAGTATAGTATCAAAAACTTCCTCTCTAAGGAGGATTTTGTGTCTTCCTGAGTCAGTAATTCATTCTGTAATACTTCCAGAATCATGGAATATATGACAAAAGCATTGGCTGGTAAGGCCCAATGTATTTCTTTAAGGTTGAAGTCTTCTGCACCTCACTACATTGGGGGATATCTTCCAAATCCCAATAATTACATACAACCTCATGTTCACAAAACAGTGGGGTAAAAGGCAAACTACATTGGTGCAGAATGTAGCTTTCAGAGAATGTATTTCATGTCATTGGCATTCCTCAAAAGAGTGCATGAAGAGCTGAGAGGCTTCCCTTTATACAACAGTTATAGAATGTACATTGGTATTTCCCTTTTTAACCTTACAGTGTATGGGGGGGGGGGTGAGTAGAGGGGCAGGTCCCAGGGAGTGATGCCCTGCATGAGAAGACATTATGGGCACTTTATTTGATAGCATGCTGAGGGGGTAAAGGAGTGGTGAAGATGCAAGTCACATAATAAAGTAATTCAGTGGTTTGCCATTAACATTACTGACACAGTCCTGAGTTTTTAATACATAGAATAAAGTGAATAGTATTTATTGGTCACTGTAGCTATGCCACATTATGACTGTAACTGTTGGCAGCATATCTGTAACCCGGGACAGCTGTATAGTAATGTCTGCCAATAATTTTTTATGACTATTAATTTACTGCTAGTGATGGCAAGCATATAAACCAAATAAAGGTTTGATATTTCAGACATTTCAGCAAGTGTGTACATGTATCTGCATATGTTTGTTTTTGTTGCTTTCCTTACCATACAAATTAAGAATTACTTATAAAGACTTGGAGTTTATTATAGGCATTTTGAAACCTGCTCTAGTTTGGTTTTGTACATCTAAGGAGCATTGGTTTGGCAACAATAGAATAGTGGCTTTCCCTAACACAGCTGTCCTTTACTACTCTATGTTCATAACTATTACTGCAAGAATTATTATTTCCACAAGAATATATTTTATGTAGCATCATATAAAGGGAAATTATCTTTCTTCTGCACTTTTGTTATGTTTTGTTTTTTGGTTTGTCTTCAAGTATGCTGCTTAATGCTGAGCACAATATGTATAAACATTACACAGGGGGATAAATAATGTTCAGCCGCACCCTCTGTCTTCCCTTTCTCTTTCTCCCTCCTCTGTCTTTCATCTCTTTCCCACGTCAGCCTTTCATTTTCCTACTTCTCCCGTCTCTCTCTCTCAACTTCTCTGGTTGTCCCCATATTTGCTGAAGTCCATTATGAAGGTAGTCAGTATTAAGCATCAATAAATGCTTGTTTAACTCTCTTTCTGAGTGATTTGGGGTAGATGGGGTGGGTGTTTATCATTTTTTTTTTCATAGACTAAATTTGTGAACCTCAGAACTTGGATTTCTTATTAACAAACTATCGATTTTGCAAAAATATATTCCCCTTTACAGTTTTTCCCATTCCGAGGTACAATATCAGAGTTAGTATCTTGGGTTAGTATCTTTTGTTTTGGATTTACACAGTATTGTTAATATTTCATGTTCTTGTGGGCTTCGTTATTGTGGATATTTACAAATTGCTTACAGTAAGTGCACAAGGTCCCTTTTTTATTTTAATCATTTGTTAACCAAGTAGCGCTGCAGGACACAAGTTTGCCTTTTCAGGGGAACCCAGGTACACCAGCTGGTACGTGACTTCTCTAAACCCACACACTGTGCAAACGGAGGCAATGGAGATTGAAGGAATCAAACCTAATGAGTACAGGAAGCAGCTCATTAGTAGCGCAGACCTTTAATCTTCTGCATTGAATATTTCATTGAAGCCCATTAGGATAAGAGAGTCACATCTGGTTTCTGTGAAAGTTTTTATAACTTACTGCAAGGTATAATGACCTTGAATTTAGTTATATTAGTTAGGAGGGGGTAGAGGGTCCAGAGCTTCCTGCACAGGGGCTGTGGGAGACTTTATTATCCCAATATAAGAGATTATTAATTAGAACCTCACTCAACATCCAATGTGTTAATCTCATTCAAAAGGGCTTCTGCAATGAAAAAATGTGAAGTACTGAATGACATAGTTCACAGAGATTAGGCATTTTAGCAGAACAAGTTATCTATAGTGCATCAAGTGCATCATTTTCCTATATTACACTATAAATACACATTCAGATTACTGGCTTCATCTCAAACATTTTGTAATCAAAATCAATTACAAATGAGCTTTCTTAAAATATATACGGAACTATCATTTGTAAACAGAAATACTAATACACTAATTATTTTTATGAGTTCTCTTTGTACTATTTTATCTGTTTACTTTTGCAGCACTGTGACTTCAAATCTCCTCGACTTGTCTCCTGAGACTGAAAGAAGATCAAAGACCATCCATTCTGCTGAGAAAAGGTAACTTATGACAGTTCAAGTGATGCAAAAAGTGCACTCGAAGGTCTGACTGTATTCTGGAGTAATTAAATGTTCGCGCTACAAATCATATTAGGCAACTATCAAAGAAAATCAAATACGTATAGCACTGTGAGCTTGACTACTTTGTATAAAATAAACCTAATGATCACTTTACAAGGGCCGTGGTGGTGCAGCGGTTAGAGTTGTCACCTCACAGCAAGAGGTTCTCTGGTTCGATTCTCGGCTGGAGCGCCTTCTGTGCAAAGTCTGCATGCCTTCCCCATGGTCGAGTGACTTTAAAGACATGCAGGTAGGTGCATACATGAGTAGGTGTGCCTTCTTTGAAGGTTGGGCACCAGGCTGGCAACTCAACACTGTAAAAATTCATTGCCAATTATTAGCAGACCGGAGTTCTGCTGTGGCGATGCCTAACTGGAAAAAAGCTGAAAGACAGTTTAATAATCACTTTACAGATACGTTAAAATAGTACAACAGTTTGATCTGACATGAATGCTTCCGAGACTGACATTTGTGGCAAATAAGCCATCCAAATGGCAATGTGGAATAAAGGTCTGGTTGCAGCCCAGATTACTGGGATATGCCCCATGGTGGCAGTGAGGGCCCAGGGGCTTACCCACTATGGGGAGGAGAGAGGCAGCCCATTGAGCTATGTGACTGACATTTAGCTGATATTGATATTGTAGTAGGATGCAGCAGTAATGGATCAAAACATGAGCTCCTGCTAAGCTATGCTGTCACACTCAGCGTTCAAGATTCATCTCATATGCAGAAGTACACATAACAGACTGGGGCAACATTATGGGAATAAGTTCATAGGCTCATAGGTAAGTATTAGGCTAGCTGTGTTTGCAGACCATTTTACGCCTAGCCAATTTCTGTTTTTGTGCTGGAATTTACCTATCCCATTAGGTTAGAGATTGGCCTTACCTTTCCCATGGTCAATAATTATGTATTATCCCTAATGAAAATAACTGTGATCATACCACAGACAATTTGAAGGGACCCATGCATGGAATAAAGCATTTAGGAGCTGCCTCTAGCCATTAGTAGTGCAGAGGTCAGTCCTGCAGTAAATTTTCTGTTTCTCATCCATAGATCCAAGCTGCACTTGAATATGGACAAGGATGAACTTTATTTTATGTGGATAGGGAATCTGTTCCAAAGCAGTAGTATCCTCTGTAAGATATACTGTACCTGTCCTTCCAAACCATTCTGTTGATGTTGCAGAAGAGGTTTAGATCCCTAGACTGAGTAATTCTGATGCCATCTGACTTGCTGAAGTGCAGTAAATGCATCAGTATTGGGTCAGAGAATGCCTTGTATGCACCTCTCAGCAGTCCGTAGGATACTGAGTATAGTGACAGGGCTTTGAGTCAGTCCATGTAAGACATGTTCTTTAGGCCTTGTATCCTTTTAGTAAGGCATCTCTGTAGGCATTCCAGTTGTTGCATGTATCTTGACAGATACAAGGCAAAGGAGGCATTATATTCAATGACTTGCCTAATGAGGCTGAGTAACGGGGTACAATGACATCCCTAGATCTAGGTACAATCCCTTTGTTTATAAGCTGTTCACTAGAGAAGGACTTTCTTAAAACAATGGACACATATTGGTCAAAAGTTAGGTTGCTGTCCACATAAGTTCCCAAATCATGAACTAGTGGGTCATCTCTCAGGTCTTTTAGGTTGTTTGTCTTAAAGGAAGCCTCAACATATCAGGCTGCTGCATGGGGCAACATGCGATATGTTTAAGCAAAAACTCTGACAACCCTCTGGATCGTGACCATGCTTGACCAACTCTTGCACAGTGGGAATGAAAGGATCAATCAGAGGGCTGATGGTCAGCAGATACAGGAAGAAAAATGACAAAAAATACATAAAGCTGCAGTGTTTGAGATAAGAAAATTTACTATTTGGGCAATATCTTGAAATTCATGTATTTTTTCCTTTTCCTCCAGCACTACTGAGACTGAAAAGTTCCCTAACTGGTCATCTTATACAGAGACAAAAACTGTGATTACAGATACCTCTAAAGAAAGATAAATCCCAGTAATTAGGTTGGTCAGCATGGCTGATTTTATTCTGAATTAATTTCACTATGACACAGTCAATTTCTGTCTAAAGTATCAAAATGAATGGCCGGGGGTCATGAAATAACAGAAATAGTCATAGCTGCAATTCAGTTTTGTTATACAATGCAAGGAGAAAATGTCCACTATAGTACTTTATAACATGATAGAAGAAGTTATAAATCAATAAATATAATATGTAAAACATATTTACATGCTCCCCTGCACCCCCCCGCTATTTAAATATACCAACTCTGAGATCACACTACATTGCGGTAAAGGGAAATCTTCCCATTCTGCGCTCTATGGAGATCCTCATTTTGACTGGTCAAGCTTTTAAAAGTTTGATCATATGGTCTCAGCCATATGAAAGTAGAGCTTTTAAAAGTTCGACCATCTGAAGGGGACCCGTGTGTGTGTGTGTGTGTGTGTGTGTGTGTGTGTGTGTGTGTGTGTGTGTGTGTGTGTGTGTGTGTGTGTGTGTGTGTGCGATGAAGCTCAGTTAAGGGTAGAAGTGCTCATCTATTTACTATTTTTTTTCAATAAAGTATTGATTTCAAAAACAAGTTATAAGTGCTGGATTACTCAAAAGTCTCAACTAAGCTTGTCTACAGTTAGTGGGTTTTTTTTTCCTTGATTTTAAGGAGTTTCAACCAGCAATTTTGCTGCTCATAAAGTATCAGTTTTCATTGTAGATGAATTTTTTTCCTTATTTTGGGAGATATCTTACCATCTAAGGCTAATATATCTTACCTCCTAAGGATAACAATGATCTGTTTTTATATATCTATAGTCTGTATCTCTCTATATGTATGTGTTTGGGGGTTATAATAGGCTTTCTACCAAATTTATACACACAACTTCGGTCGACCAGGAAAGGAGTTCAAATATCAAAAAAATGTCCGAATTTCCAAATGAATCTATTTTAATACTTTAATAACGGATAAAAAAAAAATCAACAAATAATCAATTAAATCAAGCGCTTTCATCTCCGAATTCGGAGACTTTATCAAGATAGATTCATTTCGAAGTTCGGACATTTTTTTGATATTTGAACTCCTTTCCTGGTCGACCGAATTTGTGTGTATCAGTTTGTTCATGTTTTCTTGGATTTCTACCAAATTTGCTAATTTCTGAAAGGGTGGAAAAATAAAATAGAAAACAAAAATATAAGGTATGAAAAAGATTAGAACAAGTACAACAGAATCACAAACTAGCAGTAAGCTAATATGTAATTTAGCCCAAAATAGCTGTATGAGCAAAATTCACTTGTAATATGATAAATTATTTGTGCAACAGACCAAGATGAACAAAGAAAATGATATGCATTAAAGCAAAGCTGTTTCTGCAGACTAATAAAGAGACATTAATAGGAAGCTGCTGCTTTCATTGTTATTGATTATAACTATGGAGGTAAGTGCACAGTATAATAAGATAGTATATTTCTATAAGATTACTAAGCAAGATAACACTGTTCAACAACAAAGATCCCATTGATTAGTCTGTCAAAACCTGCAACATTTGTGAGGCCTGTTAAACAGGGAAGAAACATCATGCAGATACAGAAGGGATATATTTAAGCCAAGAGAAAGACAGAAATACTGAATGGGAATTGTACAAGAGAATGGACCTGAAATTCAAATTACAAAAAATCCTTAACAGATCCATTACTCAAAACAGAATGGCAGCAGGTCTAGACTGATACAGTCTTCATTTCCTTATTCTTTTTCTGAGATTATTATAGTGTCAGACTGATAATGAATACATGAGAGGGTTAAACTCCCATGGTTTGAGATACATGGCTGGTTAATGATGTCATGTGTTATACGACTTTCTTTTTCACTGAATTTCATCTTTATCTTGTGGGTCAAATCCTCTTTCTATTTGTACATTGGGGATAAAATTACAGATTACAGCAATGTGACATAGGCAGTCAGGTACATTTTTAGATATCCACAAGTTCTCTATGCTGTGTTTGTTGCAATAGCTGTGATTAATCACTCTTTAGATTGTAAACAGCTTCTAGCACTACAGTCACCCCTTCTGTTGAAGTATGCACCTGTGATTATTGTAAGGCCATAACTGAAGTGATAATGTACAGTTGCTCTCATTAACTAGGGAATGATCCTACCCTTTTTTCATTGAGTGAATTTTCTGAGAATTCTAAATATCAAATAATGTATTCCTGAAAATGTTTTCTATACTTACAGCAAGGAAGACAAAAATATCCTTGACTGGGCTCCTGAAACTGAAAGAACGAGTACCAGCAGCTCTTCAAAGAAAAGGTAAAAAAATATTAATGGCAGAAATAAAGGAAAGGAAAAAAACTCTTAGGAGATGTGTCTTTCAATAACATATTTTGAAATTTTATTGCAAAACTATCGACTTTTAAAATATGCTTCCATGTTAAATATTGTCTGTTACTGTGAATTATGTAATGATATGAAATGGCTAGCTCAGAGAGTTTACTTGTTTTTTTCTTTAACCTGCTTAACTGACAAAGCAGTTTACGCTGTCATGTTTTCTGTGGTAGCACAACTGCTTAAGACCGTTAGCCTGCTACACTGCTCAGATATAGGAGATCATCGCCTTTCCTTGTTACTGAAACCTGCACATTGATAGATAAATAACCATTGCTTGATCCAATTTTCCCAGATAAATAATTCTAATTTTAATGAATAAATTGTTAAAGTTAATAATTTGTAAACTTTAGCAGTTGCACAATTGAAAGGGGGGTGGTATAATGGTTGAACTGTTTACCTTGCAAACACAAGGTACAAGGCTTGGTTCTTACCTTTCAAAGAAAAACTAGCTAAACTTAAAATGGCCCAAAATGGGTGCTAGTCTAGTATTTGCCTATAAACCTATAAAGTTGAAATTTGGAAATGTTGAGCCTGTATTGCTTTAGAATGCCATTAAAGTATCACTGACTTCTTAGCAAGGGATACAATCATAGTTAATTAATTTTGAAGATTTATAAAGAAGATTGTAGGAAAAGACTAAACAATAACAAAAAAACAGCTAGAAATAGTGTTCATCATGAGAATACAAATCTAGATAAAAGGAAAATATTTGGCAAGACCTAATGGCTGCAATTCAAAAGGGTCTAAAACTGAAAAAGATAAAATAAAGGATGTAAATTTTCTAGGAATTATAATGGATATTATTCATAATTTTCAAGAGTCCCAGAAACTCCAGAGTTAATGACCATATTATTCCCAGCTTCTCCATTTTACCCTGTAATAGGCAACCTGATTTTTAAAATAAATGTAAGGATAATTAATTTCACTTGTTTCTTTTTTTTAACCTTTGATGGGCAACCTGAATTTTCAAATCCATGTTAATATAATAGAGCTGTAAAGATTGTGGCTAAGCTCCCATTAACATCCCATCAGATTTGCTTTAAGATAACTTTCCTCTAGGTTATATATGCATGATAAATATAATTCTAGGTACTCTTCCTATAAGTTTTGAAATTTATCAAAAGGATAAGCAGAAAGATGTGAACAAGAATACTTTCTGGCTTGCGTTAGAGTAAAAATGTAATATTATGTAAATCTTAAACAGCTTATAAAATTTGTAACAGTTTTATCATTCTTCTATCTGGGACAAACATTGAAATAGCAATCAACATTATTACAAGTGGACTTGCATTTAGAGTAAGTCTTTGAAGTAGATTTACTTTTTCATGCCATGCTACACTCAGGTGCAAATTCCGAACAGTTATAGCAAGGTGTATACCATTACTGCAAGGTATACGCATGGTGTACACCTTGCAGTAACCATTTCCATTTTAGAGACAGCCCTGCTATGGTGCTTTAGCAGAAAAATGTCAGCACTGTGGGAGGGCTGTCTTGTGGACATGCTAAATATTAATGAGGCATTCTGGGGAGATGCATATGCTAATTAGCCATGTACTTTTCCCCCAGAAATGCCTGTGTAAAGAACACCAGCCACCTGTGTTAATAAATGCAGCTAAAAGCTCACATTTGCCCATTGTAGTAGAGGTAAGTGCCAGAGAGTTTAGCAGATAGGTAATGTTGGGGTGTGTAATGTGTGTATGCGTGGGGCTGCTTGTGTGAGCATATGTGTGACTGTGTGTCTGCCTGAGAGGTCACAGCAGCGGTGTTAGTTGGAGGATAGCTAGGGAAGGATAGGGTAGGGATGGAAGAGTGTGTGTGTGTGTGTGTGTGTGTGTGTGTGTGTGTGTGTGTGTGTGTGTGTGTGTGTGTGTGTGTGTAAGTGTGTTTGTATGCGTGTATGAGTGAATTGGTGAGTGCGTCTGAGAATGCGATCAGGTGGTTTGTGTATGTGTATATGCATGAATACGCGCGCGTGTGTGTGTGTGTGTGTGTGTGTGTGTGTGTGTGTGTGTGTGTGTGTGTTGTAGGACTATCACACCTCCATACTCCCCTAGACTAATGAGCAAATCCTACAGTACTGGGGGTGTGGGAACAGTAGACATCAGGGATTCACTTTACATCATGTCGTATAGGCACTTAAAAGATATTAGAACAATGTCTGACAGCATGAAAGATGAGGGTTAAGGAGAACAGTAGACACTAGGGATAACTCTTTATATCATGCCTTAATGGCACTTAAATCAAATTAGAATGTTTTGCAGCATGAAAGACATGGGCTAGGGGATCACTAGATACCAGGGATACTCTATATAGCCTGCCCTAAAGGCCCTTAAAAGTTTCAAACCCTGTAACTTCAGTACGGACCAAATGATAATGCTCTACAGTATCATGAGGCTCCAGGGATATTTGTAAAATAGTACTCATGTATTTAAAAAATAAATAAATAAATTGAATGGGGATGTTGAACTCTTGGCTTATCAGTTAGGAGCCTTAGCCTGCTATGCTAACTCATCCTGTGGTACAGTATTTTTATACATTATAAGAAGTATGAAACTATGGCGTGTGGCATTATTCTCTGATTGTAATGCCTCATGAGTTATGAGGGATCAGGGCAGGTATAAGAGGCAACAGCAGGAGCATCTTGTAAAATCATGGATGATTGAGAGGGATGGAGATATGCCCATGTTGGGGAGGCTTTGGGATAGAGCCAGCAGGAACTTTACATGACACCAGGGAAAATTTTTAAAGTATTGTTTGGACACATTTAAAAAAGTAAACAGATCTAGCATCACCTTTCCCTTCATGAATACAACTCTAAAATCTGGCATTACTGACTGAAAGGATCAGTGATTTACAGGGGTAGAGAAAAACTAAGAATGGATACAGGGGATGTTATGATGTTATGTCATCCAGAAACAGGTAAGAAGTATGTGATGTGAGTGTGTGTGTGTGTGTGTGTGTGTGTGTGTGTGTGTGTGTGTGTGTGTGTGTGTGTGTGTGTGTGTGTGTGTGTGTATATGTGTGTGTGTGTGTGTATATGTGTGTGTGTTCAAAGATAGGTACTAGGCTATTGGCCCTAGGGCCTATATAAACCTAGCCAAAAAGGTACCCTGGCTTTCGCCACCCAAGAAAATTATTTTCCTGTGCCCCTGTCAAGCAGAGCCACAGAAGTGATCCCTGGGTGAATTTCCTATCTCCAATCCAATCATCAAGATTTTTTTGAAGAGTGCTAATGAAGAGCTTTGTTTGATATAAATAGGTAGTTTGTTCCAGAGTATGGGAAGTCTCTGAGACAGGAATCTATCCCTCCAACATGTTCTGTTTATTGTGGTGACAAGGTTTAGATCTCTAGAGCATGTAGCTCAGAGGAATTGGGATTTCTTTAAGTGGAGCATGTCCAACAGCTCTGGGTTTGACATAGCTTTGTATGTTAGGCAGAGATCGCCTCTGAGGAGGCGATATGCAATGGAGTAAAGCTGGAGATTTTTGAGACGGTCTGCGTAGGGCATCTGTTTGAGGCCAGTAATCCTCTTTGTGAGGTATTTATGCGGCCTTTCCAGTTGTTGTAGATGTCTTGTGAGGTACATACCAAAAGGGCCACTGTATTCTATAATGGGTCTAATGAGTGACAAGTAGAGGGGAACAATGACCTCTTTTTTCCTGGATGAGAAACATTTTGTGATGAGGTGTGCCACATAGAAGGATCTGTGTGTGTGTGTGCATGCATGCATGTGTTCATGCGTGCTTGTGTGTGTGTGTGTGTGTGTGTGTGTGTGTGTGTGTGTGTGTGTGTGTGTGTGTGTGTGCACATGTGAATGAGTGAGGATGTCTGTACCAACATGATGCTTGGGCCTCCAGTGTTAATTACAACAGGAAAGTGTTGATTAGCACTAGCAGTAGCCAAGGGTAATTCAGAGACAAGCACATTATCTGATAATGAGGTCTTTCCTCATTGTGGCCAACATGTCCCTGAATCACAAATTCCCATATCACATAAACAGCACCTTTTTGCCAGAGCTTTTACTGCCAGTGGTGGAGTTCTTTTTGAATCCCTGTGTCAGTGTATATGTTTTGACAATGTTTATATAACCTTCATTAAACTGTCAACCAATTAATTCTCTGTAAGAAGGTAAATGCAAGCGCTGTGGCTAGACTGATGTGTAGATCTTTTGCATGTTTTCTGATTCTGTAAATTTGTTATATTTTATGGGCGTATTTAAATGAGAAAGTGAAAATAATCAAAGTAATATATTTGGATTCCAGCTTCTACTGAGTGATTTTATAGATTTTGTTTTGATACTGACGACTTATAAGTCCATAACAGTAACAGTAATACTATCTGCCCTTAAATAAAATATAACAGCTGTTTGCAACATTTTAACAGAGAGGATTCCGACTTGGGCTCTTATCATAACCAGCTTATTATGAGCTTGAGATACGGATGCTAACAAATTCACGTTGAGAATGAAGGTTAAAAGGTAGGGCTTGGTATCCATGTCAAGAACACATAATAAATAGTTGATAGGTGGCCCAATCATAATTCTTTGTAGTGCATGCATCGGTTTCTGCTCCATGTAGTGCCAGTTACAGGAAAACATATAGGAACACATGGTGTCTTACCTGCTTTCAAACCCTTTCAAAGCTAGTAAAGCCCTTAGTGCTGTCAATCAGGCAACAACAAAATGAAGAGACTCTCTTTAGAACTAATGGATTTAAAAGCTGTTAACTTTCTGACACACTCTTTGTTCATAACTGTGGCACAGTGAAGTTCTAATGGCATTTAAAATTTGTTTTACCTTCTGCCACTGTTTTTTGCTGGCTGGCACTGCCTCTTGTTTTTTCTTGATATGAGATCCATCCCTAATAGCAGATAGGGGTGATTAGTAAAAGCATGTAAAGCACCTTTCTGATGACAGATAGGTCTTAACAATCTTATCTTTCTCCCAATGTACAGCATAATCATAACACTCAATAATCCATCATTTTGTCAAAGAACATTATGAATGCATTTGAACCAAGTGTTAAATTTAAGAAACAGTTTCTGTTTTGGCAAAATACATGATCAGTTGTTTTAGACATTTTTCAAAAAAAACTTTATGTACTCTAGATATGTAACATAGCTAAGTTTATATTTTAGCCTCATGTTGTTATAAAGAGTGTTCAGTATGTTCTTTTGTGGAAAATTAAGAAAAAAGTAAGTAGCCATTGCTGCCAAAGCTGCATGTCTCTCACAGAGTACAACTTCATCATTCTATCTGCCATGACAGATATAGAAGGAATCCTTGGGATTATAAATTCTACTTCTTCTTGCACCTGCCCTGAGTTTCTTTGACTCATTTTTTACAAGTGGGTTTCTAATCAAATTATTTATACTATATCACTCTCCTGTTCAGTTTTGATATGCTGTTTTATTTTGTTTCTGTTCTTGCACGAATAACTATTAATTCTATTCTAATTTACTACTAGGTCAAACTTAACTATATATTTGTTAACTATATGATCATGCAACATGCTTGCCAGGTTTAGGGGGAAAATAAAAAAAAAAAAAAAAATATATATATATATATATATATATATATATATATATATATATACACAGCAGTGGATATAAAAAGTGTACACACCCCTGTTAAAATGCCAGGTTTTTGTGATATAAAAAATGAGACCACAATAAATCATTTCAAAACTTTTCCCACCTTTAATGTGACCTATAACCTGTACAATTCAATTGAAAAACAAAGAAATCTGTTAGGGGAAAAAATAAAAAAAACATACAATAAGCTCGTTGCATAAGTGTGCACACCCTTAAACTAATACTTTTTTGAAACACATTTTGATTTAATTACAGCATCCAGTCTTCTTGAGTAGGAGTCTATTAGCATGGCACATCTTGACTTGGCAATATTTGCCCACTCTTCCTTGCAAAAGTGCTCCAAATCTGTCAGATTGCGAGGGTATCTCTTGTGCACAGCCCTCTTCAGGTCACCCCACTGGTTTTCTATTGGATTTAAATCTGGGTCATTCCAAAACTTTAATTTTCTTCTGGTGAAGCCATTCTTTTGTTGATTTGGATGTATGCTTGTGGTCATTGTCGTGTTGAAAGGTGAAATTACTCTTCATCTTCAGCTTTCTAGCAGATGCCTGAAAGTTTTGAGCCAAATATGACTGGTATTTGGAACTGTTCATAATTCCCTCCACCTTAACTAAAGCTCCAGTTCCAGCTGAAGAAAAGCAATCTCAAAGCATGATACTGCCACCACCATGCTTCATTGCGGGGATGGTGTTCTTTTGCTGATGCAAAGTGTTGTTTTTGCGCAAATGTACCTTTTGGAATTGTGGCCAAAATGTTCAACCTTGGTCTCATCAGACCATAACACATTTTCCCACATGCTTTTGGGAGACTTGATGTATTGTTTTGCAAATTTTAGCTGGGCCTGGAGGTTTTTCTGTCCAGACATATGGAGAATACAAGAGATTGTTGTCACATGTAGAACACAACCAATACTTGCCAGAAATTCCTGCAGCATCTTAGTTGTTGCTGTAGGTCTCTTGGCAGCCTCCTTGACCAGTTTTCATTTTGTCTTTTCATCAGTTTTGGAGGGATGTCCCATTCTTTGCAACGTCACTGTTGTCCCATATTTTCTCCAATTTTTGTTGATTGTCTTCATTGTGTTCCATGCTATATCCAATGCTGTGGAAATATTTTTGTACTCTTCTCCTGACTGATACCTTTCAACAATGAGATCCCTTTGATGCTTTCTAAGCTGTCTGCAAACCATGGCATTTGCTGTAGCAGGCAACTGAGTAAATGTCGGGAAAATCCTACTAGAACAGCTGAACTTTATTTGGGGTTAATCAGAGTCTTTTTAATAGATGGCAGATGTGTACCCAAGAAGACTGAATGCTGTAATTAAATCAAAAGGTGCTTCAACAAACTATTAGTTTAAATGTGTGCACACTTATGCAACCAGCGTAATGTAAGTTTTTTATTTTTTATATTTTTCCCCTATCAGATTTGTTTCTTTTTCAATTGAATTGTACAGGTTATAGGTCACATTAAAGGTGGGAAAAGTTTTGAAATGATTTACTGTGGTCTCTTTTTTTATCACAAAAACCTGGCATTTTAACAGACAGGGATGTGTACACTTTTTATATTCACTGTATATACAGATAAATATATATATATATATATATATATATATATATATATATATATATATATAGAGAGAGAGAGACACACACACACACACACACACACACACACACACACACACACACACACACACACACACACACACACACACACACACACACACACACACACACACACACACACACATACGCACACGCAAACACACACACACAAAGTCATCTTGTGACTGTCAGCCAGATGTTCTATAACTGTGTCATGTTATGGCCCATTTCAATGTATTAACAGAATATGATGACAGGCCACACCTTTAGCATGTAAGAAGTACATGAGTATACCCATTTATGGTGTCAGCTGACACTGATCTATATGACAACATATAGTCTAGTAGCTGTTATATAGACAGTCACCACATTTTACATTATGAAAGTTTACATCCCAGAATTTTTACTTTGGTGAACTACTCAGCAAATGTGACAGCCTAAACAATGCTAGTTTTCAAACCCTGTCATGTTAGGGGCTGCAACCCACACAACCATTTGCTAAATATGCTAAGTCCAAAGCAACTATGCTATGGAGTAAGCATTGTTTATTACTAGACTGTGCATATGGGTATGTATATGTGTTTGTTTGTGTGTGTGTGTGTGTGTGTGTGTGTGTGTGTGTGTGTGTGTGTGTGTGTGTGTGTGTGTGTGTCTCTGAAACCTGATGATCTTTAGACCTGCATGTTCAGCAAAGTAGATCATTAAATTAAAATTTGAAAGATGTGGGCACCAGTCAGGTGATAGATATCTTAATTGCCCTGTAGATAATCTTATGGGCACCTTTAGTAAGTTTCAAAGTGACCATTTACTTGTGGCTTACTGGTCAGAGTACCTCATGTGAACCTTCAAAGCCGATTTAAAACTCAGTGCCAAAAAATTATCTTTTGGAAAGATAACCACCTCTAGAAATTAATGCGTTGATAATACACCCCTAAGAGTTGACCCTTTGGTCAAGGATTTGGGAAAGCATGATGGCAGTGACTTAGCCATTGACCATCATGTGTCTACTGTAATAAAGAAATAATTTTACATTGCACAACTTATAAGCAAGGGTATGGCATCTAGGTCCAAAGAAGTCAACCCTCATCAGACCAGTCAGTACATACAATGTCCCCTTTGGTATTTAACTGATTAAGCATATGCCACAAATGGTGCACCCTCAGAGTTTCCTCATAAAAAGAATACAAGGTGTAGAAAAAATGTCATATGTAGACTGACTCAAATCCCCTGTTCTTGTACTTTGCTCCTACTGACTGCTGAGGAGCAATCTATGCTTAGCTTTCAAAGTAACCACTTATCCAGCCCTAATGGACCTGTTGTATCTCTGTAAAACAAATAGCATCAGAAATACCCAGTCTAGGGACCTGAACCTTGTCTGCAGCATAAATAAGACATTTTGGGAAGACAGGTATGTGTCTTAGAGACGATCCCTTCTCTGACGTAGGCTTACCTTCCTTGTGAGGCAGAGTTCCTTCCTGCCACCACTGCTCCCTAAATAACTTGCAGATTTACTGACCTATAGTATTTGTCAGTGTTCTGGGAATATAACACTGCTACTATACACATTTAGCTTTCCTGATACTAGTTGAGTGTAAAGTTCACAAGGGTACACCTGGACAAGTTCAACTCCTTCAACCTGAATAGCCTACCTGGCACAGTGTCCATAAATGCACATGCAATGGTTTCCTTTTTAAAGATTTTCTCTTTTCTCCATGGGGGTGCAAATATGAAATTAGTAGAAATAAGTAATAGGATGGTGGCAAAGGCTGCCATATGAGGGGTGAAAGGTGTTTTTTAAGTTTCCTAAAGTTGAAGGTTCAACCAGTTATTTTCTTCCAGTAGAGCCTTTGATAACTTAGAACTTGATGTGATGTAGATGAAGCTATATCTTCCACTAAAGAGTGTAACATAATGAGGCACACCCAAATCACAGAAAAATAAATTCTCTCTCACAGTTAACTACTGTTGCTTAAGACCGGCTATCTGCACACCCCTGAGGTTCTCTATAACTGCCCCCCCATTTTTTACTTTATTATTTAACATCTCTCTACTTATTCCTGTACAGCTCAGAGCAATACCGGCCACTAGACTACTCTCTCAGCCTTGTACATGGACTTAAAGTAACCCTCCCTCTCTTGCTATGTTCCTTGTACCTATAGTGAATAATTGTAGCTAGTAGTCCAGCCTTTCTTGCCCCTGCACTTTGACTTCTTAGTTCTGTATACCCCTTGATAGCTCCAACAAACTGTATATATTTACCTCCTGGTACAGTCTCTATTTAGTCCCTAGCTTTTACCTGCCTCTTTGTATTAGCTCATACACTGCTAAATCACTTTCTACCATAACGCAATCACCTCCTCCACCAGTCACCCATTACTTGTTAGTAAGCTAACTAATAAAGGCAGCTAGACTATTTTATTGAAGTAATTTATTAAATTAATCCCCTGAGGAGTTTTACCTTACTGATTTTTTTTCACAGTAGTGCAATGTCCTTGATCCAACCCACACTGTTCACCGTCGCTGCGCTCAGACTCACTCCTCTCCCCTACCCTACGCCCATTCCCACACACCACAACTATCCTGTCCTTTACAGTTATCAAACTGCACCTCTGTGCTCAGCCACCCAATCAAGCATCAACCTGTCTAACACACCCAAAGCTGCTACCACACAAATAGCCTTAAAGCACTCAATTCCTCCAAACTCAATAAAACTCAACTACAAAAAAAATAGCTCTACAATGCCTACTAAATCACTATACAAACAGCCATGTGCTAAGATCCACCAACAAAGCACTCATCGAAGTAACCAAAAGCAGGCATAGCTCAGGTGACTCTCTCTACTCAAGTGCTATTACTAAAATACGGAATACCCATCCTCTAGATATCAGGGTCTAAGACAGTAAGCTAAACATTAAAAACCATCTTCAGTCACACTTAGCCAGCTCTTGGAAATGTAACTGCACAGACCCAGGATAACTCCCTATCACAACAAATACTATACCTTTAGTCTACACTCACTCCCTGCTATCCTAACTCAAATATCCTTACTATCCTATTCCTAGTATATCCTTTTTGTCAATTACCATACTTTATTTCACAGGTTGCTGTACAGCTAACACCCAGAAATAAACTCAGAATCTCCTTAAGTCTAAACTGGCACTATATCAGACTCATATTCTTGTACTAATATCTGTTTGTAATACCCACCTATTTGCAGTGTAAATTTTTGTCTAACAGGTATATCCATTGTAATGTTCTCTCCTCACTTTTTATACATACTGTTTTAATTACATTGTATTATTTCAAATGAGCTAGTAATGCAATGTATTGCACTGTTTCTAAATGTACTATTTGGATCTTAGTGAAGCTTGTTCACTCCTCAATTTTTACACATAACGTATTAATCATATTGCATTATTTCAAATGAGCTAGATATGTCATGTATTGTACTGTTTCTAAAATGCACTGTTTTGTATCTTACTGGAGCCTTTCTCCCTGGGCCTTCTCCCTGGGCCTCCACTGAAAATGGGCTTCTTGCCCAGTCAGACTCTCCTGATAAACAAATGTAAAATAAAATAAATAAATAATACATTTGAACCAACCCTTAAGCAGCACAAATTTTGTATAAAAGTATTACTGTCAGCAGGTTTCTGTTGTCAACTTATTACACAGACTTCACACCCTCATTAATTACTTATGTAAAAGTCATTGTTGTGTTGGTCACCACTATCTATTGTGTAAGGATTTGATACACGTAACTTTGGATACCTTGTCATTAGTTTATATAGTGCTATTGTTAGCCTACAAACTCAGTAAATCACTGTTTCATTTTCATGACTTATCTACTGTATGAGAATTTTCTCCCTGAATCCCCTCTGAAAAGTGTCTTATAAAATGTATGGTCAAACTACAACAGAGTGACAGCAGATTGCATTATACTGTTATCAGCTCTGTACCGAACTCCTTATCCAGTAGTTATTCTCAGTCATTTGCCAGCTTGCCATGGCAGACAGCATGGTACTGTGCTAGTCCGTAGAATGCCATGGCTGACAGCATGGTACAGTGCTAGTCCCTGGCATGCCATGGCAGACAGCATGATACTGTGCTAGTCGCTGTCATGCCATGACAGACAGCATGGTACAGTGCTAGTCCCTGGCATGCCATGGCATACAGCATGGTACTGTGCTAGTTGCTGTCATGCCATGGCAGACGGCATGGTACTGTGCTAGTCCCTAACATGCCATGGCAGACAGCATGGTACTGTGCTACTCCCTGGCATGCCATAGCAGACAGCATGGTACTGTGCTAGTCCCTGGCATGGCAGACAGTGTGGTAATGTGCTAGTCCCAGGCATGCCATGGCAGATGGCATGGTACTGTGCTAGTCCCTGGAATGCCATGGCAGATGGCATGGTACTGTGCTAGTCGCTGTCATACCATGGCAGACAGCATGTTACTCTGCTAGTCTCTAGCATGCCATGAAAGACAGTGTGGTACTGTGCTAGTCCCTAGCATGCCATGGCAGACAGCATGGTACTGTGCTAGTCCCTGGCATGGCATGGCATGGCAGACAGCATGGTACTGTGCTAGTCTCTGGCATGGCATGGCAGACAGTGTGGTACTGTGCTAGTCCTTGGCATGCCATGGCAGATGGCATGGTACTGTGCTAGTCCCTAACATGTCATGGCAGATAGCATGGTACTGTGCTAGTCCCTGGCATGCCATAGCAGACAGCATGGTACTGTGCTAGTCCCTGGCATGCCACAGCAGACAGCATGGTACTGTGCTAGTCCCTGGCATGGCATGGCAGACAGTGTGGTAATGTGCTAGTCCCTGGCATGCCATGGCAGATGGCATGGTACTGTGCTAGTCCCTGGAATGCCATGGCAGATGGCATGGTACTGTGCTAGTCGCTGTCATGCCATGGCAGACAGCATGTTACTGTGCTAGTCTCTAGCATGCCATGGAAGACAGTGTGGTACTGTGCTAGCCCTAGCATGCCATGGCAGACAATATGGTACTGTGCTAGTCCCTGGCATGGCATGGCAGATGGCATGGTACTGTGCTAGTCTCTGGCATGGCATGGCAGACAGTGTGGTACTGTGCTAGTCCCTGGCATGCCATGGCAGACGGCATGGTTCTGTGCTAGTCCCTGGAATGCCATGGCAGATGGCATGGTACTGTGCTAGTCCCTGGCATGCCATGACAGACAGCATGGTACAGTGCTAGTCGCTGTCATGCCATGGCATACGGCATGGTACTGTGCTAGTCGCTGTCATGCCATGGCAGGCAACATGGTACTGTGCTAGTCCCTAGCATGCCATGGCAGACAGCATGGTACTGTGCTAGTCTCTGGCATGCCATAGCAAACAGCATGGTACTGTGCTAGTCGTTGTTATGCATGCCATGGCAGACAGCATGTTACTGTGCTAGTCTCTAGCATGCCATGGCAGACAGTGTGGTACTGTGCTAGTCCCTAGCATGCCATGGCAGACAGCATGGTACTGTGCTAGTCCCTGGCATGGCATGGCAGACGGCATGGTACTGTGCTAGTCTCTGGCATGGCATGGCAGATAGTGTGGTACTGTGCTAGTCCCTGGCATACTATGGCAGATGGCATGGTACTGTGCTAGTCCCTGGAATGCCATGGCAGATGGCATGGTACTGTGCTAGTCCCTGGCATTGCCATGGCAGATGTCATGGTACTGTGCTAGTCCCTGGGATGCCATGGCAGATAGCATGGTACTGTGCTAGTCCCTGGCATGCCATGGCAGATAGTGTGGTACTGTTCTAGTCCCTAGCATGCCAATGCAGACAGCGTGGTACTGTGCTAGCCCCTAGCATGCCATGGCAGACATCATGATACTGTGCTAGTCCCTGGCATGGCATGGCAAATAGCATGGTACTGTGCTAGTCTCTGGCATGGCATAGCAGACAGCAGGGTACTGTGCTAGTCCCTGGCATGCCATGGCAGATAGCGTGGTACTGTGCTAGTCACTGTCATGCCATGGCAGACAGCATGCTACTGTGCTAGTCTCTAGCATACCATGGAAGACAGTGTGGTACTGTGCTAGTCCCTAGCATGCCAATGTAGACAGCATGGTACTGTGCTAGTCCCTGGCATACCATAGCAGACAACATGGTACTGTGTTAGTCCCTGGCATGGCATGGTAGACAGTGTGGTACTGTGCTAGTCCCTGGCATGCCATGGCAGACAGCATGGTACTGTGTTAGTCCCTGGAATGCTGTGGCAGACGGCATGGTACTGTGCTAGTCCCTGGCAGGCCATAGCAGACAGCATGGTACTGTGCTAGTCCCTGGCATGCCATGGCAGACAGCATGTTACTGTGCTAGACTCTAGAATGCCATGGCAGACAGTGTGGTACTGTGCTAGTCCCTAGCATGCGATGGCAGACAGCATGGTACTGTGCTAGTCCCTGGCATGGCATGGCAGATGGCATGGTTCTGTGCTAGTCTCTGGCATGGCATGGCAGACAGTGTGGTACTGTGCTAGTCCCTGGCATACCATGGCAGATGGCATGGTACTGTGCTAGTCCTTGGAATGCCATGGCAGACGGCATGATACTGTGCTAGTCCCTGGCATGCCATGGCAGATGACATGGTACTGTGCTAGTCCCTGGGATGCCATGGCAGATAGTGTGGTACTGTGCTAGTTCCTAGCATGCCAATGCAGACAGCGTGATACTGTGCTAGTCCCTAGCATGCCATGGCAGACAGCATGGTACTGTGCTAGTCACTGGCATGGCATGGCAAATGGCATGGTACTGTGCTAGTCTCTGGCATGGCATGGCAGACAGCATGGTACTGTGCTAGTCCCTGGCATGCCATGGCAGACAGCATGGTACTGTACTAGTCCTGGCATGCCATGGCAGACTGCATGTTACTGTGCTAGTCCCTGGCATGTCATGGCAGACAGCATGGTACTGTGCTAGTCCCTGGCATGGCATGGCAGACAGTGTGGTAATGTGCTAGTCCCTGGCATGCCATGGCAGATGGCATGGTACTGTGCTAGTCCCTGGAATGCCATGGCAGATGGCATGGTACTGTGCTAGTCGCTGTCATGCCATGGCAGACAGCATGTTACTGTGCTAGTCTCTAGCATGCCATGGAAGACAGTGTGGTACTGTGCTAGCCCTAGCATGCCATGGCAGACAGTATGGTACTGTGCTAGTCCCTGGCATGGCATGGCATGGCAGATGGCATGGTACTGTGCTAGTCTCTGGCATGGCATGGCAGACAGTGTGGTACTGTGCTAGTCCCTGGCATGCCATGGCAGACGGCATGGTTCTGTGCTAGTCCCTGGAATGCCATGGCAGATGGCATGGTACTGTGCTAGTCCCTGGCATGCCATGACAGACAGCATGGTACTGTGCTAGTCGCTGTCATGCCATGGCAGGCGACATGGTACTGTGCTAGTCCCTAGCATGCCATGGCAGACAGCATGGTACTGTGCTAGTCCCTGGCATGCCATAGCAGACAGCATGGTACTGTGCTAGTCGTTGTTATGCATGCCATGGCAGACAGCATGTTACTGTGCTAGTCTCTAGCATGCCATGGCAGACAGTGTGGTACTGTGCTAGTCCCTAGCATGCCATGGCAGACAGCATGGTACTGTGCTAGTCCCTGGCATGGCATGGCAGACGGCATGGTACTGTGCTAGTCTCTGGCATGGCATGGCAGATAGTGTGGTACTGTGCTAGTCCCTGGCATACTATGGCAGATGGCATGGTACTGTGCTAGTCCCTGGAATGCCATGGCAGACGGCATGGTACTGTGCTAGTCCCTGGCATTGCCATGGCAGAAGACATGGTACTGTGCTAGTCCCTGGGATGCCATGACAGATAGCATGGTACTGTGCTAGTCCCTGGCATGCCATGGCAGATAGTGTGGTACTGTTCTAGTCCCTAGCATGCCAATGCAGACAACGTGGTACTGTGCTAGCCCCTAGCATGCCATGGCAGACATCATGATACTGTGCTAGTCCCTGGCATGGCATGGCAAATGGCATGGTACTGTGCTAGTCTCTGGCATGGCATAGCAGACAGCATGGTACTGTGCTAGTCCCTGGCATGCCATGGCAGATAGCGTGGTACTGTGCTAGTCACTGTCATGCCATGGCAGACAGCATGCTAGTGTGCTAGTCTCTAGCATACCATGGAAGACAGTGTGGTACTGTGCTAGTCCCTAGCATGCCAATGCAGACAGCATGGTACTGTGCTAGTCCCTGGCATACCATAGCAGACAGCATGGTACTGTGTTAGTCCCTGGCATGGCATGGTAGATAGTGTGGTACTGTGCTAGTCCCTGGCATGCCATGGCAGACAGCATGGTACTGTGTTAGTCCCTGGAATGCCGTGGCAGACGGCATGGTACTGTGCTAGTCCCTGGCAGGCCATAGCAGACAGCATGGTACTGTGCTAGTCCCTGGCATGCCATGGCAGACAGCATGTTACTGTGCTAGACTCTAGAATGCCATGGCAGACAGTGTGGTACTGTGCTAGTCCCTAGCATGCGATGGCAGACAGCATGGTACTGTGCTAGTCCCTGGCATGACATGGCAGACGGCATGGTTCTGTGCTAGTCTCTGGCATGGCATGGCAGACAGTGTGGTACTGTGCTAGTCCCTGGCATACCATGGCAGATGGCATGGTACTGTGCTAGTCCTTGGAATGCCATGGCAGACGGCATGATAATGTGCTAGTCCCTGGCATGCCATGGCAGATGACATGGTACTGTGCTAGTCCCTGGGATGCCATGGCAGATAGTGTGGTACTGTGCTAGTCCCTAGCATGCCAATGCAGACAGCGTGGTACTGTGCTAGTCCCTAGCATGCCATGGCAGACAGCATGGTACTGTGCTAGTCACTGGCATGGCATGGCAAATGGCATGGTACTGTGCTAGTCTCTGGCATGGCATGGCAGACAGCATGGTACTGTGCTAGTCCCTGGCATGCCATGGCAGACAGCATAGTACTGTACTAGTCCTGGCATGCAATGGCAGACTGCATGGTACTGTGCTAGTCCCTGGCATGTCATGGCAGATGGCATGGTACTGTGCTAGTCCCTAGCATGCCATGGCAGACAGCATGGTACTGTGCTAGTCCCTGGCATGCCATGGCAGACAGCATGGTACTGTGCTAGTCCCTGGCATTTTGTTCCATGTCTGTCAGGGGTAACAATGCATAATGCTGTAGGGAGAGATCAGAGGATACAGGAAATATAAAATTCCCAGGAAATGTTTTAATGATTAAAAGAGCAACATTCTGGACATGTGGCAGTAGATTATGAAGGATGAAGTAATGAAATGCTGTTGGACAGTACTGTGGTGGAGGGGAATATATCTGTGAATATTTGCTTTAAAAGACCTTTATTGAATTATCACTTGTGACTTAGGCAAATTTACATTTATATAAAAGAAAACAAAGCATGTTAACATATTTGCAGTTACAACCATTATACATCATATATATTCTTCTGTACAACATAATCAATCTAGCATTACATAAGTTGGTCAGTTCCTGCCTTTCTTTAAACCTTGTTCCTCCTCCCAGACATTTTTCTGCATGTATTATTTCCACAATTTCCTTTTTTTTTCTCCCTGATTTGCTCCTACCCTTTTCTAAATATCCCACTTCCTTTATCTCTGTTACTCTATTCACTATTTCAAATATGGTTGGATTAGACTTTGATTTCGTTTTTCTAGTAATTGCTTTTTTGCAGTCATCAGAATTAAACTTAACAAGACCTTACTATGTTTAGGCAATTCAGATCCTGTATCCCAGCTCAAAAAAATAATTTCCTTAGTTACACACATCTGCTCACCCAATATTTCTGACAGAGTACTCTGTAGGGAATTTTTAAAGTCTGCCAACTCTAATATTACACTCCCAAAACACATTTTCACAGTTACCTCTTTCTACCCCATCATACCTCTATTTGTCATCTCCCGAGGAAAAAATATCGAGTATATTTGAGATATAAAAATAACTATGCAAACACTTCCAAGCAAAAATCCTAAATCTTCTATACTGTGTTGCACATTTGGGAGACATACATGTCATCCCGTTGTTTCTTTGTAAATTGCTTAGCCAATCACTCTTCCCAATCTTTTCTAACCTCCTCTAACCGATTCCTAAAGTTTTCGTGCAATATTTTATATGCCCTCCTAATTATCCCTTTTTAAACAAAAGCGTCTGGTCTAGATTCAGCTACAGACTCTACCAGTGCAGGCCTTTCACTTAGGATTTCCCTTTTCTCTGCAGATATTCCGATATCAGTCCCTGATAGGGAAGGCAGTCTCTACCTTCCAGTCCAAATGTGTTCTTGGCCTCTTTCCATTCTATTACCATTCCCTCTCTAATTGTTTGTTCTAATACCTTGGGTCCTTTGCCAGTTTCCTCCAGTAAATTCCAGCCCCTCTTGCCTATTCTTTGTACTAAAAATTGCAGTTATCCCTATCAACAGAATATCATTTCTCCATTCCCGTGTTGCTTACTTCCTAGAATACTTTTCTGCTACTCTGTGATTATATTTTGTATGACTGTTGTTATTCTCCTTAAGCACGTGCATCCAAAATCCCACTCTCCCTTTATTTCTTCTATTTCCCCTTTGCTTCATCATCATCCCTTTCTACTTTGAAATTTCAGCTTTCTGCTTATGCTATGTATAAGAACCTTAACTGTATATCTCTAAGATATCCCTTTAAATCAGGTAATCCTAAATATATCTGCAAATGTTAATGGTCTTCAGGTGGTCTGCAGTCTTCTGGGTACAAACAGGATACGGTGCTGTTCTTATACATGATGTAGTACCTGCATTTTCATGAGTAACTGCAAACAAAGTGCATTCATTTCGGGGGAGCTTTCAAAAATTATGTTGTACTCGTATGGAGAAGAATACGTTTTCATGTGCATGAACTTAGGTCAGTCTGTTCTCCCAAATGCAATTACTCTGCACCATGGTATAATGAGCCCTTAATAAACAACATAGTTACTTGTACACAAATCCATAGGGTTTGTACTGACACAGTTCCCGGTCCAATGCTACACAGCTAAACCCATTCCCAATTATTGTCATTGCACTTGCACCAGATTTTAGCAAGTAACATCCGGCCCAAAAATTCTAAAACAAAATAAATAAATAGAGACATTACAGTTTTGTAACTTGCAATCAGTCCATCAGAGTAAAGGGACAAAGCTGTTATTAAACCCCAGGCAACCTGGATTTAATTAGCAGTTCAGACATTCGACAGTGCTGACAAGGAGGATGAGTGTGCCTATCCTGGGGAAAGGGACCATGCCTGGCCTCTCTCTCTCTCTCTGGTGGAACTCTAGTGGAGACTGGAGCTCAGAGAGATGACATAGGACTGGGAATGAGAGAACAGAGCAGGTGGGGCCATCCTTTGAGTCCAGGGATGGGACACTTGCAGGGGTTGCTTCCTAGTTCCCACCCAGCTTGACATTGATGACAACATGAGGTGGAGGAGTGACTTGGGGCTACAGAATATCATAACTTGGCTACAATATGATCATCACAGCTCCTTTACTTCTCTTCCAGCTGAAGGGGGTTTTATAGGTCACATAGCCTTGAAGTAATTTT
Source organism: Protopterus annectens (assembly GCF_019279795.1). Classification (NCBI taxonomy): domain Eukaryota; kingdom Metazoa; phylum Chordata; order Ceratodontiformes; family Protopteridae; genus Protopterus; species Protopterus annectens. The sequence goes on along the minus strand of NC_056749.1, from coordinate 237,505,623 downwards.
GTCTAGAGTTACAGAAGTTGTCCAATAGGTTCATAGGTGTTTACTGGGCTAATGACCTATAGCTAATGGGCCTTTTTAAGCGTAGCCATGCATCTCAAATCTCTGACAAGTTCTGATACACTTGGTAAGTGTAAGCATGGGCCTGGGAGATAAACCAGTTACAGGTTACCTATATCTATTAGAGACATAGGTGCCAAACCAGGGACGAATTTCCTGTCTCCCATCCAACTTTCCAAGTTGTACTTTAATTGGTTAGTGAGGAACTCTGCTTCACATGGATGGAGAGCCTGTACCATAGACAGGGTAATCTCTGGGATACATACCTATCTCTCCAGCAGGTCCTATTTATATCACAAACAAGGTTTAAGTCTTTAGAATGGGTAATTCTGATGTTGTTTGTTTTGTGGATATGCAAGAGGTCTATTAGAGTGGGATCTGACAATGCCCTGTATGCTAGGCATAGATCTCCCCTCAAAAGCCTGTAGGAGACAAAATACAGAGATAGGGCCTTGAGGTGGTCTGCACAGAACATATTACTTATGCCCCGTATTCTTTTAGTGAGGAACCTCTGTGGACATTCCATTTGCTGGATATGCCTGGTTAGGTACATACCAAAGGGGGCATTGTACTCAATGATAGGTCTGACGAATACCAAACACAGTGGAACAATGACTTCCTTTGACCTAGATGCCATACCTTTGCTTATAAGTTGCGCAACATAGAATGATTTCCTCACCACTGTAGACACATGATGATCACAGGCTAGATTACTATATGTGTGTTTCCCTAAGCCCCTGACTACTGGGTCAGCTCTAAGGGATGTGTTGTCAATATGATAGTTACCAGGGATGGATGACCTTTCCAAAGGATACTATTATGCATTTCTTAGCATTTAGTTTTAGTCCATGGCTCTGACATCAGTTGTTTGTCTGTGTCGGCCCCTCCTGGAGATCATTTGTGTCAGTGTGATATTCAATAACAGCTCCTAATTTGCAATCATCTGCAAATTTAGTCAGCCAGAGACCACTGACATTGGCCTTGACTTCTGAGAAGTAAATGCCAAAAAGGAGCAGTCCAAGGACTGATCCCTGGGGGACTCCACTTGTGCCTAGCCTCTTTGTAGAGGTGGACTCCCCAATTCTAACTTCTTGGGTCCTGTCTGTGAGCCAGCTGGCTATCCACTGGATGACATATGGGTTTGTACCTAACCTCTTGAGTTTGTCAACATTGCCCAAGTGGGGTATTGTGTCAAATGCCTTGGCCAGGTCAAGGCAGGCAGTGTGAACCATTCTGCTCTCATCCATTGCTTTGGTGACCCTTTCAAAGACGTCCAACAGATTGAGTAGTAGGCACGAGCTGCCCTTGATGAAACCAAACTGGGTTGGGTCCAGTGTCTGGAGGTTTACTATATCTCTGTCGATCATGTCCATGATAATTCTTTCCATAGCTTTGCATATAAGACTAGTAAGACTTACTGTTGCCTTTCTCCATTCATAAGGCACAAAGCCTGTTTGGGGGCTACAGTTAAATATTAATTCCAGAGGCCCTGACAGGACATGTTTTATGCTATTTAGGAGGCATCCTGGGATATCGTCTGGGCCCATTGGTGCAGTGTTTTTGGTCTTAGAGAGAGAGAGAGAGACCATTAAGGATCTGTTCTCTAGTGATAGCAGGGGAAGTTATATTTGATATTTCCTGAGGGAAGGTTGAGGGGGAGAAAGGAATAAAGTTGGAGCTGAATTTATCAGCCAGGAGGTTTGCTATATCTTCTGGCTCAGTATAAGTGGCTCCATTTACAGTGAGCGCTGCACACAATTGTGTATTGCCTTTGATGTTGTGGACATAGCTAAAGAATGCTTTGTGGTTGTCCTTGGCCTGGGAGGCCAAACCTTCCTCAAATTTGACTTTGATAGACTTCATTTGTCCTCTGAGTTGTTTGTTTAGTTTGATGAGAGTGTTTTTATCCTGCTGGGTGCTGCACCTCCTAATTTTTGCCATGATTTTCTTCCTCCTGTTTTACAGCTGATTGATTTTGTGATTCCACAAAGCTGGCTTGTTTTTTGAGTTAGTTCTGTATTTCTTCCTGGTGGGTGCAGCTGCCTCTGTGCAGCAATTAACATACTTGTACAGGGTTTCTGTGAACAGTTCTGCATAGGCAGACGTGTTCTCAGGGTTTATGGGGGCTTGAAATTTTGCCAAGTTCTCACTTAATAGCAGGAGGTTAGGCTTAGAATAGTTCCTGAATATTTCAGGTTTAGCTGGGGGTCCAGGTTTTATTTTTACTTCAAAGGAGACCATTTTGTGGTCTGATCTTACTAGAGAAGGCACTACAGTAGGGGCTGTGCAGCAGTCTCCCATATTAGTGAGGACCAGAACCAGTATGGCTGCACCCCTGGTTGATGTATTGACTATCTGGACCAGGGAGTTTGTGTATACAAAATCCAGGAATCTCTGTGCATGTACGTTTGGTGTCTTATAGGATTCCCAGTTAATAGTGGGGAATTAAAGTCACCCATTAATATGGTATTGAGTTGGACGGTTAGTGTGTCTAATAACTTTAAATACATGATATGGATTTCTTAGGTCATAGAGTGGGACCTATAGCTTGCAAGGAAGTGGTATTGGATTTTACCTATATTGATTTTAACATTAAGCAGCTCAAGTGCATTGTTCTGTTTGACCAGCCTTGAAGTATATTTATTTTTGATGTAGCAGAGACACTTCCACCTTTAGTCCCTGGCTGTGAAGTAGCTGGCCTAAATGTGTGGAAGGCATTATAACCTTCACTGTTGGTGTGCTGTCTGTAGCTTTAAACTTTGTCTCAGTGACCGCACAGATATCAGCATTCTATAGGGTAAAGAGAGCTTCTAAAGAGTGGAGTTTTATGTTTAGAGTCCTAGCATTGAGTGGTAATACCTTTATATTTTTCTTGGTTTTGATTTGCTATGTTGGAAATACTTTCAGTTTGGCATTGCCTAAAAAAGGCACTTTGGGGGAAGACGGTGTTTTAGATAATATTTGAAAGCCTAGAGGGGAGAGGTGCAAAACATCCCTGGCAAAGCAGCATGGTCTGTTGACCATCTCCTTCCATGCTGACAAATACTGCACCCCCTTAGAATGACACCAGAAAATAAACCAATTATTAAAGTCAATCATCTTTTGTTCATATTGTGGCATCATCCTTAGAGAAGGTAAAATGCTGCTCAATGCTAGGCTCATACCAGCCTGAGACACATATTCCAAGAGCTCCATGATGTCTCTCTTCATATAGTCTAGGGACCATGAAGGGATATGTCAAGGTGGCCCCACGATAGCAACATCAGGAAGAAGGCGCTATAGAGGAGGCATGGATTGAAAGTCAGTGGCAAGCTGGAACAAAAATAATATATATTTTTTTATTTTGTGAAGTTTAATATGCACTTTCTGCTTATAGGTCCCATTGTTTAAAAAGAAACACATGATAATAGACTATTTTGAAGAACAGGATTTTATTCACATGTGCACACACACACACACACACACACACACACACACACACACACACACACACACACACACACACACACACAAAGAAAACTAATGCTAGGTTTTCCTTACCCATTGCACTCTTGCTGTATGCTGAAGGCCTTCAACAGCTGCCTAATCATTCTAATTGGTCTTACACTGCAGCCTGTAGTTAATGGAATGCAAATAATCGTAAGGAAATACAAGGCAACAGAGTCTTCCAACAGACCTCTCAACTACCCTTATTTTGGAGGAATGTCCCTATTGTCAGGACTGATGTACTCCTGCACATAATGTACCTATTTTTGGAGATATATGTCCCTATTTTCAGGCTTGATTTACCATTCACATAATTTTCTGAATCCACCTCATCACGTGTGTTTTTTGAATCTGCCTACTACACAGAAAGCACACTCCATGACCAACACACTAGCAGTAAAGTAATTTAAAGAAAAAGGACACACAGCTTATATTTCCCTTTTTTGAAGCAAAAATAAATGACCTTGTGTGGTAGCATTTTACAATACAGTTTATTAAAGTCTATAAATTTACACTGTCTCTTTGGTAATGTGCTTATATTTTCCATCATATTTATCACTCTCTGTTTTTTAAACATGTTTCTGAGTAATATCTCACATTATTACTGGAAAAGTGAATAATAATATGCTATTTGGTATTTAAATTTTGTAATAATTAGATGCACAGATTTCTGGCTGGATATTCCTACTTTTCAAGGGCCTTTGTTTCTATTATCAATATCTTAGAAATATATCAACCAACCATTTTCACCTTGCCTACTCTTTAGACTCTATCTCCCTTTTTCAAGGAGGGCTAGGTCAGTTATTAAGGGGTGAGTTTGTGACTATCCATCCAATCTTCCAGTTCCTGTTTGAAAGAAAGTGATGGATTGCACTGCTTGAATTGCCACAAGTGTTTATTCCAGAGATGTTAAAGATGCTGGCATAATGAACCTAGCTCACCATCATGTTTTAATTGCTGATTAAAACTTAGATCCCTGATTCTGTTTTTTGTGGGACTATTTGATTTGTGGCGATACAAGAGATTTAAGACCTTTAGATTCCTAATAGCATGGAAGGCAAGGCATAGATCTCTTCTCCAAATAAATAAGATAATGTATAAAGAGAGTGCTTTTAGTCTGTTCGTGTAGCTGAGGGTTTTTAAGCCAGTAATCTTCTTAGTTAGGGAGCCTGTTTGCTCTTTTTAATTGTTTGATATGTCTAATGAGGTACATCCCTGGGGGCACTGTATCCAATCAGTGATGAGTGTAAGAGGGACAATGGTTTCATTAGATCTGGATGATACTCCTTTGGCAATTAGCTGTGCCAAGTATAAGGACGTACTGATTACAGTCGTTACATAATGAGCAAAGGAGAGGAAGTTATCAACCCAAGTTCCAAGGGCTATAACAACATTCTCATTTTGGAGTGGGGTGTTGTCTATGTTTATGCTGGCAGTAGAGATTGTTTACCAAATGTGACAATAATGCACTTTTTCCATTTAATTTGAGTCCATTTTAATACATCAGTTATTTACAAATATAAGTTCTTTCTGAGGGGTTTTGGCCTCAGAGGGGGGACTTTACAATGAGTCTCAGTTTACAGTCATCTGCATAGCTGGTTTGCCAGAGGTCTTGGCTCATGTTCATGACTGGAGATCAGAATCGTAAATGATGAACTATAGAGTAGTAGCCCTGTGGAACACTACTAGTCACCTTCATGCTCTCTGATGCAGCCCATGTCACCTGTACCATATGGGATCTGCATTTTAACCAATTTACTATCCATCTTACAACATGGGTATCTATTTGTAATGCATTAAACTAACTAACTGTGTTAACATGGTGGGTGGTCCAGGTCAAGATATGCTGTGTAAATGGCATGACCATTGTCAACAGCCTAAGTTGTCCTTTTGAAAAAGTTAATCAGATTCATTAGACAAGGAGCTATGCTTGACAAAGCCAAATGCTGTAGGTTTAGACTGATGAGATTTTAATATAGTTTATTTGACTATCATATTTTCATGTTTTATTACCCATCACTGAAATGTCCATGCCCTATCTTTATTCTAATACATGCATGATTCTCGATCACATAATACAAAAATATAAGCTAGGCCAGTTGTGGCACAGAGTCCCTGCATTTCCTATTAGTTTCAGGTGGCAAAATCCTACCCTGTACATGTTAACAATTCTTTTTCACTTGGCTGGCCCACCCTTATAAGAAGAAAAAAATGTTAATTATTGTTTAGTGTACTAAAAAGAAAAAAGAAAAATAAATTATTGTTTAGTGCAGGAGCTTTGGCCGTATCCTCTTTGGGTTATTATTACACAATAGCTTAATGAGAAGGGTGATAAAATGAAATAAAATGAATATCCTGCAAACCTTGGCTTGAATCACCCAAATTCAGTAGTTTAGTTTGACAGAGCAATTTAATTAACAAGACCAAAATTAAATTGTCATTTATGAAAACATGCAACATGCTATATATTCTACATCAGCCTGGCAAAAGTTAAGTAGGTAATATAGGTATTTGTGTATGAATGTTCTGTGCAGTGACATTTTTCCTAGGTCCAATTTTTTTGTGCCATTTATGAAGAAAATTGCTACATTTTAGCTTGTCTGTATGCCATTGCTCTAGCCCAAATAGTGATGCTTTAATCTGAAGATGTCATTGCCTCATTTATGGTATTTCCTAAAGTTATAATATCAATTTTTAAATCTACAGCAAGGAGGAGACCAAAGATCTTTTTAACTTGTCTCCAGAAACATCAAGAAAGTCAAAAACCAGCAGCTCAACAGAAAAAAGGTAAACTTTTACTAATTGTACCTTTTATAAAACAGGAAATGATAATAAGGGAAGTTAAAACATAGCATGGACTTATCTATACAAATGTGTATTCTGTCTTGTCCTAATCATGGATGATATGAATCCTATACTTTGAGACCATTTGTAACTAGGTATTGCCTTGAAAAGATTACGCATTTAGGCAACATTTCATCCATCCATATATATGTGTTTTTGTACATTTATATTTAAAACATATTTAAACATATATATTTATATGCATTTTATATATAATTATCTCTCTCTCTCTCTCTCTCTCTATATATATATATATGGCTTTTTATATTCATATGTTCTTATCATTTAATTTTGTTTATATACATAAAAATTTTTAATGTGGTTTTTAAACTAATGAGATTATGATGTCATAATTAATTGTGATATTTAAATATATTGAATGGGCAGTTGCCTGTGTATTGTTTGTCTGAAGAAGGTGGGGAGAATTTCCCTACCGAAAGCGCTTACAATTAAAAGTTCTGTGCTCCGCTTTTGCTGTATTTATTCATTATTTCCACTTTTGTTTTTGGTTCCAGTTTATCGTGATTTATTTACTAGTTTGAGACCATTTGTAACTAGGGCCGATTGGAAAATATCTTCTATTTTACTTTGTAAAAAAACAATGAAAAATAAAGTGGTTGAACTGGGCCAGAAAGTCAGAAGATCTGATTGATGCAGAGATTAGAAATGGTTTTTGCTTTAGACTCTGTGTCAGTGTCGGAAGTGATTTTCTATTACTAAAGTCTGGTGCAGATTTACATAGACATTTCACCCAATTCTGGTGACTGTTACCCTACTACACAGAAGAACATGATTAAGGCAAGTTGAGAATATGATGCATTAGAATAAAACTGGAAGGAATGCAGTAATCATGGCAGGATTAAGACTTCAGTGGAAATATAAGCAATTAATGCTGAAAATAATAGCCAGTCACTGCTGCTTTAAAAAATGCAATGTAATATCTGTGGTATGACGATAATGTTAGTTTTATTCCCTGTAGCCACTAACATCTATACTCCTTTATAGCATCATTGAAGATACCAGCAGTGGAAGTCATCCTTCCTGGACAGAGTACGAGACCAAGACAACAACAACATTTAGCAGTAATAGGTGAGATCCACAGTTTTAGAATTATCACTAAGTACGAGTATATAATGTTTCTTTGTGTTTGTTTATTTGTTATGCTTTGATCTTTGAACCACATTTGCAAAAATAGCATGTGTAGTATAAACCAAGAGACTGTCACATGTTAACTGTCATTATTTTAACAGCGATAATGATTCTGAAGTTCCCAGCTGGAAATCCTGGAGAGAAACAAAAACAGATCTCAGCAAAACAAAGTAAGACATTCCATCTCCTTCACATCTACATTTATGAACTACACTTAGCCAATTATAATGAACATTAATTCAGATGTGCATAAAAATGTCCTTCAAGTTCCTCTTTGTCCGAAAGTGGTGATGTCCAAAATTCTGAACTATTTTTTGTGGTTCAAGGCCAATTAAGAACTCTCAAGAAGAGAAACTTGCATTTCAAGACTTTAAAAAGGATATGGTCACACATATATTCTTATGAAGGAAATGAAATAAATTGTACATTTGTATAATATGCAATAATTTGCACGACAGTCTTCAATATTGTGTGTGTGTGTGTGTGTGTGTGTGTGTGTGTGTGTGTGTGTGTGTGTGTGTGAGTGTGTGTACTATACATAACTGGTCTTATTTCAAAGCCAATATTTTTCTTTCTGTTCAGATGATTGCAGAACTGAGCACAGTGTATTATACAGAGTTAAAACACTAATAACTAGAACTTAAGTAATATCTTCATCTTTCTGTAAACTTTACCCTAGACCTACAACAGTATATCAGATTCCATATAATACAATGTAGCTAATGAGTATCGCAATAGCATAAGGGTGTTAGGACATATTCTACTCACAAGTTCGTAAGTGCATATACTCCAGCAAGTGAACACCATATGGGTGGAACAAATTCTACTCCACATATTTTTGAACCTGTGCACATTGTGCTTTTAAAACCATCTTTTCTCAGTATAGTTACACAGTATTGTAATGAGTGGACAGGAGCTACAAAATGCTCAGCAGACCAAAAACACCCAAAACACCCACTCCAAAAGAGGAGGAATCAGAAGGAGTCTGACAAACAATACGAAAAATATTTGGTTTGCCCAACTGTATTTGAAATGACTTCATCTCCAAGGTAATGATTGGTGGAAAAACAATGTAGATAGAAGAATACATTTCTGAAGTAAAGATGTAATATGATAAAATAAAAATGTTCTCTAGATGAGAAAGATTATATGTGTGTATGACAAAAATAATTTTTTTCATGTGTAAATATGTAACCATTACATACTTAATTATTGTCTTATTATTTTACAAAAGGTATTCTCCTTTTATTGCGAACATCTTAATGTATAATCAAGTGCTAGTTGAAAAAGGCCTTTTATACCACCTCACTTACCTCGTTACCTAACGATGAATAAATAAATAAGTCTGGGTAAGCGCCCTAAAGCTAGTAGAACAGGCCATTGTAGGTGACAGGGCATGAATCATGGGTCATTCATTCGAAAAAAAATGGCTGTGAGGTACTACTGTACTCAGAGTGACATTTAACAGAAGGGAATGGAATATGTCATTAGAAGTAAAAGATCTTAGGGCAGCGCAATACAACATTACAGCACTCAACACAGATATGTGAGTAGAAGCACAAGTACACGTTGAACCTAAAACCAGTGAGCACGCATTGAATGATGAAACCCAAACTTGCTGGAGTAGGGCAGTAGGTGCTTACAAAGAAAATCTCTCCCTCCATATATGAGGGCCAGCAGGCAACTCTTACTCACTTTACTGCTTCAAGAATTAAATGTGGTACTGTTAAGGTGTTCCACCCGGAAAGGGGAGGCTTCCTTAGGGTGTTGTGCAATGCTATGCCAAGTACAACAGGAAGAACAAATGGGTCACTTATGAAGCCAATGAGACTTGCTTTTTCAGGTTAAATGTCACTGTAATTGACCTGTAAGATAGTACCCTAGTTTGACAGCATGGAACCTTACCTGTGTGAAATAGTTCACACATGTTGGCTGTCTTGCTGGTTATAGCTAATATATGAAGTGCTGGTAGATGCCAGGGATTAAGATGGAAACCCCTAATGTATACTCCTTTGTGTTGCTCCCATTTGGAAATCTCTACATCAGGCATTTCCTTTAATAGCCAGCTATTGTCCCATTTGGTTGGATAGACATTTAAGTATTAGCTATCTGAGCAGCTGAACAGCAAATGTAATTATTTATCTGCCTTTCAGTCAGTCTTTGCTCTCATTGCTCATTGTTTTGCATGCACTGCCCTTTGACATTCTTAATTAAAAAGCACACATATGATATAAAAAAGATCCAATAAATAAAATTCACAGAATGACGTACTAATAAAACTGTATATATATATATATATATATATATATATATATATATATATATATATATATATATATATATATATATATATTCACTTTATAACCTTGAAATACTGAAATATCGAATTTCAGTATCTCGAGACTATAAAACCAAATCCACAAAACACCGACACAAAAAAAACGTGAAATTGACAACACGGAAAACACCGCACACACTATACCACATATACACCACAACACCCACATCACAACATAAACAAACAAAACTACACACATACACAATTCATACACACATAAGCAGGGGGCAAGCCCCCCTGCCCCCCACACCTCCCTACTTATATATACTAACTCCGAGATCGCACAAACACAAAACAAAAGCCAACTCACACACGCACATTCTCCAACCCCTCACACACACATCAAACACATCAGCACACTCACATACACTCTAACTCACACTCAAAACCCTTAGAAAATACTTACCTGACATAACACCTACATCCACACATGGCACCGCGCACCATCAAAACACAATCCCGGACATTACGCAGTGTAAGGTCATAACCGCAAATTCGACATATATTCGAGTTTGCGATTATGACCTTTCGCTATTTTTAACATTCAGCTTTATAGTCTCAAGATACTGAAATTCAACATTTCAGTAATTCGAGGTTATAAAGTGTTTCTATATATATATCGACAGACCATTTGATCGACATTCATTTGGTCGACAACCAGTATTCAAGACACTTAACAGGGATTTGTCCCCCTCCCCAATGTTGTGCAACCTGGAGTTTTTATATATAGTTAGGGGGGGTGGCGGGCACAACCCCCCACAATGGGGGGTGTGGGGGGTGAATCCCCCCACCTATTTTCATTTAAAAGCATGAAAATACAAGAAAAACTACACGTTTTAAACAACCACACCCCCCTAACTATATATATCAACTCCAGGGTCTCACAACATTGGGGAGGGGGCAAATCCCTGTTACATTCCTTGAATACTGGTTGTCGACCAAATGAGCTGTCGACCAAATGAATGTCGATCAAATGGTCTGTCAATCTTCCGAAGTAGACCCATATATATATATATATATATAAAAACATGCCGCCCAGATGTCACAGGAAACTTTTAATAGTGTTTTGCTTTCAGTGCTTTCATTTCAAGATCAAATGAACTTCATCAGAAAACAAAGTATCTACTTCTTGGAAACATTTTAAAAGCCTCAAAGGTGCCAAGATTTTTAAAGTGACAGTGCTAAAAAGTGCATAAACTTTAACATGCCATAATAAACTGCTTAAGTCCTGTAGTGCAAGTGCGACAATAAATACATTCTATTTAAAAAGTATTACATACAGAAACCATTTTATAGAATCATGATTTTATTTCTATCAAAACTGCTTTGAAAGCTAAAGCTGCTATTATTTGATTTTATTATGACTTGTTTTTATATTTAAAAGATCGACATTTCAAACTGATATATATTTATATAAAATAGTTGCCATAGGGCGGCCACAGTGGTGCAGCAGTTAGCGTTGCCACCTCACAGCAAGAGGTTCTCCAGTTTGATCCTTGGCTGGGGTGCCTTCTGTGCGGAGTCTGCATGTCCTCCCTGTGGTTGCATGGGTTTCCTCCGGGTGCTCCGGTTTCCTCCCACATCCCAAAGACATGCTGTAGGTGGATTGGGCACTCTAAATTAGCCCTAGGTGTGAGTGCGTGCATGTGTGTGCTTTCTGTGGAAGGTTGGGTGTTGGGCTGGCACCTCGACACTGTAAAACTCTACTGCCAATCATGAGCGGACAGGTGATCCGCTGTGGCGACCTCTAACTGGGAAAAAGCAGAAAGAAGAAGAAGAAGTTTCTATATGTAGTGTTTTTAAATAGAATGCATTTTAGGATCGTTTGTAGTTTGTAGTTTCAGTTTGTAGTTTTTGTAATTCTGTTTCACTGGAAAACAGGCATAAAACTTTCTTTACACCCCACTAACTACCTTGAGTATAGCAAGCTCGGATGCTCATAAGCCTACTACTTATTATACAGCAGGAACTTCTTATTGTAACAATTGTTAATGTCTGTTATGTACTTCGCAGATGATAAAGATTCTAGTTGTCTACTGATGTACTATGTTCTTATATGTAACTATGTTTGTAATTGTTAATTGCTATGTTAATCAAATTGTTAATTGCTATGTAAGTCCAATGTAACTTCTGTCTGTATATTTTAACTGTGGAGCTTTTCTCTCCGAGCCTCTGCTGAAAATGGACCTATATCCAGTCGGACACTCCAAGTCAACAAATATAAATAAATAAATAAATAAATAAATAATTTAACTCACTAAAGTGTGCATGTCCTCTTGTCAAATTCAAGAAGGAACAGAAAAACACAGTACAGTGCACGCTACTTTGAAACAGTCTTTTGCACATACACACACACATTATGTCTATATATATATATATAATACACACACACACAGACACACACACACACACACACACACACACACACATCAGTCTACTCACTGTGTAGCCCATTCATCGACCTTGGAATCATTGGCTGGAAAAGTTGGACAAACTAAACATTAGTACACTACCATGGATGCACCAAGAATGAACTTGAGTGCATGCAATTTCCCTAACACCCCCTTTTAATTATGTATAATAACTCTGAGATCACACAGTCCCAACTGAAAGGAAATTTCCCCTACCTGGGCATTGTCAATCTCGTACACCTTTCTACCATCTCTATATGTTGGCCAAATGTGGTCGATTAAACAGATGTCAACCAACAAGCATTTAGACTAAATGCAGGACTTCCATGCATGTGTGTGTGTGTGTGTGTGTGTGTGTGTGTGTGTGTGTGTGTGTGTGTGTGTGTGTGTGTGTGTGTGTGTGTATGCGCGAACACACGTGTGCGTGTGTTCACATACAACAAATGGTTAAGAACATAAACTGTCGTACTGATGACAGAACATAAAACATACACATAACCTGGGGATGACACCACACATGCTGAGATTAATCATTAGATAGACTAGCACATTTAATGCTGAAACAGAGATAGGTCACCCTGCCAGTATACAGAGAAGAATGGAAAGATGGAACCCAGCACGTGACACGTAGGATGTTGACACATAGGTCATAATATATGATGTCAACGATAGAGAAATACATGCATTTAAATTTAATTGTAGTTTTTAGTTGTTTTATAACTTTTTTAGTTATAAGTTTTTAGTTGTTTTATAATTTCTGGCCCTCTTCAAGAGAAATTTTGATGAGTGGATGGGAAATAGAAAATTCACCCCAGGGATCACTCCAGTGGCTTTACTCAACAGAGGCACAGGGAACTAAGGTTGGGTGGCACAATGCCAGGGTAATCCTATGGGCTAGGCTTGTAAAGGCTCCAGGGCCATTAGCCTAGTACACACCTATGAACCTATAGTTTTATTTCCCAATAAATACAAATCACCGAAACAGCATTTTTGTCTATTTGATTCAACCCAGGACTGAAATCAAAATATAATGTCAAAGTAAATCATTTAAATGTCACTAAGGTTTCTCACTGTCTATTGACTTTTAACTTTCTTGTTTTGATTGGCAGTGATAACGAAGATGACCCAGAAGATTATAGCAGTAGCAGAGCATCATGGACTGAAAACACATATACTACAAACACGAAGTAAGAATAATATGACATTGTATGGCTTTTCCTTTATCACTGACATTCTATTTACTTTAGGGTAGTTGAACATGTTTGTTTGAATAACCAAACAAAAGAGTGAAGAAAAGATGCTGTACTCAGCTAAAAGAAATGATAGCTGGTACATTCAGCTTTGATTGTTGTCAGCTAGGCATAATAAAGTTATACAGAGCCAGAAGAGGTTACTATTAAAATGTCAAGTTTAATATGTACAGACATGTATTATGGGGTGGACAGGGCAATAAACATTTTCAGAATGCTACTAAAAAGAGATTTTCCTGTTTGTGAGAATCTAATGCAGTCTTATATTAATGTGAAATTAGAGCAACATGGACACACACACACACACACACACACACACACACACACACACACACACACACACACACACTGGAGAAAGCATGATGTATGTATGTATTTATTTATTTGTCCTTTGTTGACTGGGTTAGTCCCACTAGGGTAGTAGCCTCTTTTCAGGGAAGACTAGAGGTGGTGTTGATACTGCTTGTTTACCTTTGACCAGGACAATGGGAAACATCCCCTACTGTCTTTGGTCTGAGCTACTAGGTGGCAACAGAAGGCTATTACTTGGTTCAGACACTTCCAACATGGAAGAGGACAGCAATCACAGAGCTGAGAGTGCTGCAGGACCTGTGGAGCCTGATAGAGAGATTGCAGAGGAAATTCTGACCAATTTTGATGAAGAAAGACTTGAGCCATAAGTCTTGATGGATTTAATCCAGCAGGAAGAGCCAAAGGATGGAAATGAGGCTAATTCTCATAAGATGGTAGAAAGAGGAGGGTTTTTCTCTCTCTCTGATAAGTTGTGTCTGAACAGAGGAACCAGGCAGGGATGACCCCTCTACACTTAGTCATTTGCTTTATATTTAAAGCCATTAGCAAAGAAAACAAGGGACTTAGAAATTCAAGGATACAGTTGGGATGGTGATAAAGAAAAGTTGGCTTTTGATTTATTTTGTACCTGATAAGTCCAGAAAAGGATGTTTTAGTGTTGTGGAACATTTTGAGACAGTTTCTATTCTTTTCGGGTATAAAATTAATGAAGATAAAACAGAGGCTATTGACATAAGTTATGTGCTCACATATGAATTGGTTCAGCAATACCCATATTTATGGGGACACAGTAAGATGATTTAGAAACAAGGATTAAAAAGGCTGCTGTTATGGCAGCTAAGGATACATGGGAAGAGACTAAACAAACAATAACACAAAAACTGAGAAATTGGAAGTCGTTCACGGATATAGATAGTAAGATACAAGCTGTGAAAATGTTTTTAGCCCCTTTAGTTTTATATAAAGGTTTGGCATATTTTTATTAACCAGAGGAGAAATTGTGGGCAATAATTAATAAATGTTGAAGGAAGAGGGCAAAGGTTAGGTGGGATACGTTGATCCTTCCAATAGAACAAGAGGCTTAGGATTACCTAATTTGAAGTGATAGTTTACAGCTACACATTTAAGGCTAATATACATTACACAAGCAGAAGGTTAAAATTCACAGTGGAAAAGAATGATGATAAAATAGGGGAAGGTCAGGAAAAAAAAAGGAGTGGGATTTTGAATGTTTATCCTCAAGAAGAATAACAACAGCCTTACAGAATATTATATTCATAAAGTAGTAGAAAATATTCTAAGAACTAAGCCAACATGAGAATGGAGAAAAGAGATTTTGCTGAAAGGGATGACTGCAAGTAGGGGTACAGAGAATAGGCAAGAGAGGTCTGGGATTTACAGGAGAAAAGTGACAAAGGAACCAAGGTATTAGGTGCAAATAATGAGAGAGAAATACAGGGGGAAGGTAATTTAATGTGATGAGGCCAAGAAGACATTTAGACCGCAGGCTAGAGACTGCCTTCTCCTACCAGGTATTGAAATCAGAGTATAAGGAAAAAGAAAGAGGTAGGGTAATCCTAAGGGAAAGACCTGCTTTGTTACAGATTTTAGTTGAATCTAGAACAGAAGCTGCTGTTAAAAAGGGGTAATTAGTAGGGCATACATAATATTCCATGATAGATGACCAACTTAAATTTGACCTCCATGTACATTACTGTATCAAGAAAACCCACCAAAAGCTTGGCCTTATGTACAGAAATAAAAGATTCCTCACACCCAGCTCCAGAATTTCATTAGCCCAAGCTTACCTTCTCCCTCACTTGTTCTACAGCTCACATATCTTAACTAACCTACAGTCCTAGCTACTCTCCAAACTCAAAACAACCTACAATAAATTAGCAAGGTTTGCAGCTAATCTGCCCTTAAAATCACACCACTGTCATACTCCCAACACTCTCAACTGGCTTGAGTTTCCTATTCAACTCTTATTTATTGAACTTCTCATCATCCATTCTGTTCTAAACAAGCCCTCCTTCTGCCCTAACCTATCATCTCCTGTCTCCCTCTACAACCTCCTGAATATCCTCAGAAGCTCTGATTAATGTCTCTTACAGACTCACAAGTCTAGAAAATCTGTTGGACAGAATCTCTTTAGCTACCTTCCGCTCTGTCATGGAACAAGCTCACTCTGACCCTCAGAAACATTTCCCATGTCCATGAATTCAAGAAAACTCTTACAAATTACCTAAACAGCACTTAGTCTTGTCTCTACAATCACCCCACATGAACCCTCCCCTCTGTCCCATATTACTGTCTTTTCTCTTCTTACTCTCATTTCCTGTTCCTCCCTTCCCCTCTTTATCTCTCTAACACTAATCACCTAACAAATTAATTAACAGTCACCTACTTCTTATAGGTTCATAGGTAGGTACTAGGCTATCTGCCCGAAGACATTTATAAGCCTAGCCAGAATATGTTGGCTTTCCGTGGGTTGTATCCGCCTGTTGCTCTCATAATCATTCTCTTCACTTCCTAACTTCTGGTAACATGATGGTTATATCCCACCTACAATTGCCTCATAATTAACACTGGCACACACTATTGCTGCAAAACATAAGCATTTGAAAAGCACAGTTATCCATGGAAGACTATCCTTATGGTATTTTCTTTTTGCTAGCTTATTGTCACTACCCGCCTGAAGATAAATATCTTATACTAAATGTATTTCTTACTAATTTTTTAACTTATACCTAAAAGAACAGCTGTGTGTTTACTCTGTTTATTTTTTGTTGTCTACTACAATCCTGTAATTTTTATTGTATTGTTATTGTATATTAAATCAGTTTCTGTAATTTTTGCTTAATTGTACTGTGGAACTTTTCTCCCCAGGCCTCCGCTGAAAAAGGGCACTAGCCCATTCAGACTATCCCGGTCAACAAATGTCAGATAAATAAATAAATAAATAATCAATCAATCAAAGGAGGTTATAAAAGATTGGGAAAAGATGTTGGATAAGCAATTTACAAGGAACAATGAGAGGGCATATCTATAGCTCCCAAGTATGCAACAAAGTCTAGAAGGTTTAATAAGTTTCCTTGGAAGTGCTTGCATAGATGTTTTTATACCCAATCAGTAAGAATTTTTCCTCACACGGATGCCAAATGTTGAAGATGTGACGGGGAAGGAAGAGGTAACTGGGAACATATGAGTCAGCAGTCTTTAAAGATTTCCTACAGAGTACTATGTCAGAAATATTGGGTGAGCAGATGGGTGTAACTAAGAAAATTTTGAGCTGGGATACAGGATCTGAGTTGCCTAGACATAGTAAGACCTTGTTAAGTTTATTTCTGGTAGCTGTCAAAAAAGCAAATACTAGAAAATTAATATCAAAGTCTAAAACAACTCTATTTGAAGTATTGAATATTGTAACACAGATAAAAGAACTGAAAGTGGCATCTTTTGAAAAGGGAAGGAGCAAATTACATAGAAATAAATGGAAACTATAGAAACAATGCATGAAGAATAATGTTCAGGAGGAGGAGTGAGGTTTAAGGGAAGCTAGGATATTATGTAATGGACTGATGATAGTTATTTAAAAACAGCACACGTGATATATAGTGTATGTAACTGGAAATATGTTCATCTGGTTTGTTTTATTTTATATTAATGTAGGCTTGCCTTTGTCTTAAGTGATAATTTAATAAAGATGTTTAGAAAAATATGGTAGAAAGAGTGCTACAGGAATAGGAAATTGCTAGCAACTACTGGTAAGAAGCTAGGAGAGAAAGAAATAATTGTTGATATAAATATGGGTGTATGTTCAGCTGATGAAGAAGCTTGTTTTAAGGACATATATCTGAAACAGCTTGAAGTGAGAGGAACAAAACAAATACCAAAAGGAGAACTACAACAGCTTACACTGAAATTATGAGTCAGGCAGACAGAACACGAAGCATGGAGGAAAGGAGGATCACAGGCCTACAAGGGAACATTGAAGAACTGAATTTGCAGAGAAAACCAGTGGTGAGAATCATGACAAAAAAAAATGAAGCCATTAATAGGTATGACATTATATATAATATTAGTTTGCCACTGGCTTTTGATTTAAAAAACATAAAAGCTTTAATTCACTTCAGTAATGAAGACCTCTGTGAAGCGACATTTGAAGCATACTTGTTTGCAGATCACTTTTGAATGAAGCAGAGAAAAAAAGATGTTGTACCATTGGAAATACTTTCTATTTCAAAATTTAAGCATGCAATTAAAAATAAGGTACTTACATATTATCGCAACCAGATTTTCGCATTAACGCTCGTTGCTTCCCGTTGTGTAAACTAGTACCAAAAAGTTTTGAAAAGCACAGAAACAATGTTTTCTTTAAGATTGTGTATGTTTAGGCAGGTTTATGAGTTAAATAAATGAAATAATGTTTAATTGCAGGTATCCTATGCCTATAATAAGCATGTTATTGTTATCAATTCCTTTTAAATATCTTCGTTAGGTTTTGCAAAAGCTTATTTTTCTTCACTAGCTTCAATTCTAAAGTTTCCTTAAAAACACTGTTTGTACAACTATAGTAAATAAACAGTTTATCTAAAATTATTTGCATGTCTCCTGTTTTTTCTTTTAACCGTTAAATCCACACAGTACAGGGTACAACTCAAAAATAATCATTGCGACGGAAAAACAGCAACTCCTAGAATACATTTTCATGTCTCCCTCTTGCCCCCTTCCCACTCAGTACAGGTTACAGCTCAGAAATAATCCTTTCAACAGAACAGCAGCAAGTAGGAGAAAATAAATAAGTCAGACTTAAAGTAATCCTTTCCACAATACAACAGCAATTGATCTGTTTGAACTGTACGTGTTCTGATGCTAATTCCCTCAGATATTTCAGGCCAACCACTGTGGTAGTTGAATTGAGTGCTTGACGTCCGTAAAGCACGCTAACCACAAATCCTAAATTTTAAGCTTTAACCGTCTTCCTAACTCATCACGTATATATCAGAAGACTTTTTTAACAGTTTAGTCAACACGATTACACATACAAAATGATATTTAAATAAAACACGAGAAACTATAGCACGTTGCAAATCTGGTTGTGATAATACGTAAGTACCAAAAATAAAATTAAGTGTACAGTTCAGAACATCAGATGCAGAAGATTATGAGTTAAGAACTTTTTATATCTGTTGTAATAAAGTGCATTATGTTAAGAAAGTGTATGATGAAAGAAAAACATGGACAAGAGTACAGGAAGTATGGGTGACAATGAATGTGAGTGAAGGCAAAATATAACACCAACCATGCATAATAATGGAAAAAGGACAATATAAGTTACTGGGACAACATTAATCTTTTTTCTTTTTTGTGGAGAAACTACACATTTGGTATGAAAATGAAAGAATGTAACAAAAGAAGATGTGCACAATGTGGTGAGAGGGGGCACACTACCAGGAATTGTGTAATCAAGTATGTAGAAAATGCAATGAGAGAGTGGACATTTCTGTATTGACTGCCCTTTGTTAGAACAAAAAAGGAAATGAAGAAGAAAATAGCACGGAAGACAGAATATTAGTTGAAAATGTTTCTGAAGATATTTATGAAGAAGAAAGTATTATGGGGGAATAATTAAAGAAGAGAATGTAGGAAAGAATGGGGTAAATGAAGAGGGGGTGACCCACAAGCAAAGAGGGTTCAGATACCAGTATTAGAAGGTGATGAAGAATAGGAAGTAGAGTTGGAGATGAAAAAAGAAAAGAACAAAATGATAAAACAACAACTGAGGAAAAGTATGAGAAGAAAGAAAAAATTAAAACTTGAATTATGTAAGATGCAAAAAAAAGGAAAAGGATGATATAAGAAAATTGGCATTAAATGTAAACAGTATGCAAAATAATATTGAGAGTTTGTTGGTGAATGGCATAAGAAATTTAAAAAAATGGTATATGCTGGCAACAATTGTGAATAATGGGAAAAGAGAAAGAGTTGAGGCAATAAGGTGAATGAAGATTATATGGTCAGTGGCAAATGAGATTATGTTCAGGGATAGGGATTCTGTCAAGAACTCAGAAAGCAAAAATATTAGATGTGACAGTAGTAGTTCCTGGGAGGTGGTGATATGTGCTATGAGGAGAAAGGAAATATATGGCAGACAGGCAGTGATAATATGTCTACACAAATATATCTGAAAGACAAAAGATGTTTGAAGAAACAAATAAGTAAGTAATGATAAATATGTCAGTAACTGTGATAGAAGACTAACTGAAACTTTAAGAAGGATACAGAAAAAATGACAATATATTAAGGTGATAAAATACTTAAAATATGAATGGTTGAAAACAGGAAAAAAATGGGGATTGGATGCACAGAAGAGGATTTAAAAAAAATGCAATAGACTGTGTGAAATAGTCAAAAGATATGAAGGAAATGATGTGGTGGAATTGGCTGAATTTTCAAACCACAGAACAGTATGAGCTATAAAACGAGATGACAGGAATAATAATGGAAGGCAAATGAATAAAAAGATTAATGGTGAGGTTATCAAAAAGAATGAAATGAAGGAAGACCATTCACAATTATAGAAAGAACATTATGAAACTGCACTATGAAAATTGGACATATGGGTGAGTGGTTCACTAGGAAAAGTATGAAAAAGGTTATTTTTGAAGTTGAGAACAGATGTAATATAAAGAAATTATGAGAAGGTATGAAAATAAAACAAGAAAGAGAGAAAGTGAAGACAATGATGTATAGACAAAACTTTTTTTTAAAAAGTAAAAGGAAGTTTTACTTTTTATGGAAAGAAGTTAAAAATAAGAAAAGGAAAGATGGATGCAATATTAGACAAAGAAAGTAATATAAAATATAAACAGGAAGAAATTTTGGAGGTGGTTGAAATATTTGCAAGAAGAATGTGTGAAAAAATAAGTACAAGAAGAAAACAGATGGTAAAAATGATAACTGGAAATGTCAAGAAACATTCAGAAGAGAAAATTAAAATGGAAGAATTGGAGAAAATTGTAAAGGAAGGTAGGGAGGAATCAGCAGCAAGGTTAGATGGATTAAGCTATAGATATAAATGAATAGATTACAGTAATTAAAAGTGTTTGTTAAAATATTAAATTAGTGGCTGGGGAAAGTATAAAAGAAGGATATACGTGGCAGAGTGAATACAGTTATATAGAAAAAACATGAAAGAAAAGATATAAAAATTGCTAATGACTCTAGGAAATATAGATTTTAATTTTGTATGAAAATAATGCAAAAAAGAAAGCAGAAAGTATAGAAGAAGTAATAGGGAATATTATTTTTGATACTAAAAAGACAAGTGAAATAAAGTTCAGCAAAAGTAAACAAAGTGGTAGATACAATTTTAAAAGAAATAAAGGAGGTGAAATTAGTAGTCTATGATGTAGCTAAAACATATGACAGGATGAGCCATGTGACAATGTGGAAGCTATTAGAGGCATATAGGATGGGGAAAATTTAGTGAATGCAAAAATGTATTTTGAAAATTCCTGGTGAAAGTTACAATCAATGAATGAATGGGAAGAAAAGTAAGAATTGAATGAGGAATTAAACAAGGATGTCCCTTGAGCATGTGTTTTTTTCTATTGGTCAGTAATGCTGTCACACAAACATGCACTTGCAGCATGACAGAAGCAAGGTAGAAGATGGGGAAATGAATTGTAATACTTATGTGTTTGTCATATGCAGATGATTTCATTATTATGGCTAAAAACATGGTTTGGATGAGTAAGACTGTGGTAAGCAGTGAAAATGTGCTCGTTACAGTTACACTTAAGAGTAAGGGGATTGGTAAGTTAAGAAACTGTGTGGCATAAATTATATCAGAAAAGAAATGAGTATATGAGGAGTGAAAAATGGAGAGTATGAAAGTATAATAAGGCAATGGAGGGAAATAATGATAGAAATTTAAAAGTTATTGCTTTGGTGGAAAAGTATTTATCACTTAAGAAAAGATATATATGTTAAGTACTTATATAGTGGGAAAACGTGCATACATTTGGGGGTATAGCTATTACTAGCTAAGATGGAGAAAGAATCGTTAGGTATTTATCGGTTTTATTTGTGGTTCAAGATTGAACTCGGTTAAAGGCGAAATGTTATATAACAAAACAGAAGAATGTGGTTTGAATTTAAAAACACTGCAGAGTATTTAGCATCTATGCATTTGTTCTGAGTAATAAGTAACGTAAAAAGAGCGTGAATAATGATAGGAAAATTGTATATGTGAAATATGAAGAAGTATGGAATAAATGAAGGTGGGAAGAGAATCAAAAGCAAGCAGAAAAAGATGGAAGGAAAAGAATATGAAAATAAAATTAAGTTGTGGAAGTCATAATTTAATTAAATTAATGGAAATATAAAGGAATGGTATAATATGCTCATGGAAAGAATAAAACAAAGAGGTAAAGAATGCAATGAAAAATAGAAATGTTTTATGAGGTGTAGGAGTTTCTGTTGAAAACTTTGTTGGATAATTACCAGTAAAAGGTAATATGAAATATAAAGCAATAGAGGAAAGAATATGTAATGAATGCAATAAAGAAGAAATAATACATTATGTAAAAAATAATTTGTCTTGGAGAAAGTTTAAAAATAAGTTAAAATGAGAAGGATTCAGAAGTATAAATATGGGTATGATATTTTATGGAAAGTATGAGAAAGGAAGGAAATATAAACTTGATAAGTAGGGCAAAATATTGTTTGTAACAATAGATGAGTATTGTGGAAAACATATGCTATGGATTGATTATTGTATAATAAAAACAGTGAAAATGAAGAGCTGAAATAAAACGATGGTTATGGAAGAAAGGATGGGGATAGAGGGTAAAAGAGTAAAGGAAATGATAAGGCAATATTGTTAATGTAATGACCACGTGATTCTAACGAGTATCATTATTGTGAAACAAAGTATAAATATGAAATCTAAATGTGTATACTATGAATACATATAAATAAAGTAAGCACTACTCTTTTCTATAAGTACTTTGTTGCCAGTAACTCAAGCAGATGGGACCTAGGTTTAAATTCACATCTGAAGAATCACATACTCTGGAGTGCAGCACACCCTAGAGGCTGGACTGCAGTATCAGCAGTTTGAAAATTAATCCAATCAGCTGGAATGGGAACAAAGCCCACAGCACAGAAGGCAAGTGTGTTACCTACTGAGCCACTGAAACTGCATGGAATGAAAACAGAAGAAACGGTGAAATGTTCAAACTCGTATATGAACTACATTTATACAGAAATGCCTGCCTATTTCTGAGATGTGGAGAGATGAGATTACATTATAAAAATAACTCATTCTTTCAATACCTGCTCCACTTAAATACCTGAAATCAGGGCAGCAGACATAAAAAATAAAAAGTCATACATTTGCAGTTGATTAGTATGAATTGCACACACACACACACACACACACACACACACACACACACACACACACACACACACACACACACACACACATGCTAGTAGGAAAATGCTTAACATAAACACTCCAATTACTTCACACCTGGTTAGAATGTTTGTACTGCATTTTCTTAGAAAACTTTTACTGTGTACTTAATATGATACCTCCCTTGAGCTATTCAGACTTATTATTTCAGTGCTCTAATGGTGCAAAACATTCCTTGCTAATTTAACTGGTGTCCCATTGCTCTATCAACCATTTTTCTTAGTGGAAATCTCCATCACTTTTAAGAACATTTAAATTATTTAATAATGCTGTCCTATGGCAGAAACTTAGACATAATAGATGTTTGTATCAGCTGTATGGAAGTCTGGGTGATAGATACATAGATTAAATAACAAGCTTATGGCTATACAAGAAAGTTATGCCTCATATTAATGAATACTAATAGTTCACTAGTTAAATCAGTATCCTGGCCTCAGTCATATGTCTTTGAATATATGTCAAAGCTGGCTATTAACTCTATACTACATTTTCAGTCATATAAAGTAGGGACATCTGCCTGTACAAGTTATTAGTCACTGAAAGTTAGCAGTATGTTGTTAAAACTCAAAAATAATTGCACTGTTTATCCAGTAGTCCTACGCAGTGGCTAAGGTTTGATGTAATGCATTCACTTCCCAAGTTTTGAGATGACTGTTAACTACAAACTATCAATACATCTGATTGGTGCTGTGATTTTCTTTCTCAGCTATAATCCTACAACTTATTTCCAGTAAAAACTGAGGTCAATGTAGATGTACAGTGATAAAAGTCAGACAGTGAATACAGTCCTAGGTGTCTGCTATTAATCTTAATACCACATTTACATTGTCTGCATTCCTTGCTGGATGGGTATACAGAGTGCTACACAGTTCCCCGTATTTCACTATGCTCACTGTAAACTCTACATCCTACTAGCTCCATGTCCTTCCTCCAACTTCAGGCAGCATACCTTCTGATAAACACCACTGTACAGCTCCCTTGATACCATGGATGCTCTCTGGGCCTAGAAAAAATTGAGGGCATCAACAGATCATGTTTTAGATGTAATACCTCCTATGTTATCTGCCCAACTCACCATATTTATGCACAATGACCATTCCCTTCCATACTCTAGTCTATCAGACTTTTAATATGTTACCCAATACGCATTTACCATGTCAGCCTAAAATTACTGTAATAAGCTTAACCCTTTGTCTAGCAACTTGTTTGTAAACTTTATTCAGGCAGATGCATGTGTAATTCTTACTAGTTTCACCTATCCCAAGACCAGCACTAAATAGGTTTGAAAACCTGTCTGCCTTCTCTGTGCAGAAATAAATTATTTCTTCATGGAAACACTGCATCATAAATGAGTTAACACAATATAAGAAAATAATAATTCCCAGAAAATGTATATACTGTCTCTTTATCTCACTTCATGCCATGTTTTTTAATTTTTGTGTCTTGTGATATCCACTATGTGACACATTATGTCTTCAACCCCCAAAAAGATGTCCAAAGTGGTTGGCCTGAAGGTTGACCACATCAGATGAAGAAGCATGAGCAACAAAAGGCATTTCTTGGAATGCTGCCTCTATTAAAAAAAAAACTAAAATCCTAACTGTGTCCAAAACATAGTTAAAGCCTACTTATGATGAAATTACATTCTTTCTACCAGCTGTAATATTTTCAGGAAAGACAATTCTTCATTCTTGTTGAAACTCAGATTCCATATTCATCAAACAAGTAGTCATTTCTGATGAGTGTAAAGATCGGTAAATCCAAATTGTTAGCTGGGCCTGTATGTATGCCTCTCCTGTAAAAGATGAATCTGTTCATGACAACCCCCTTCACTGGCTCCCAATAGAAGTTAAATCAGAAAGAACTGTTATGAAGACTTCAGTTTAGTCTGGAGTCTCATTAATGATGCCTCCAGTCACCCTGCAGTGCTCTCACTCATTGGCAAATTGTGTAGAATATGCATACACACACACACACACACACACACACACACACACACACACACACACACACACACACACACACACACACACACACACACACACGCGCACACACACACACACACACACACACACACACACATATATGACACTATATCTCTTACTTCTTGCTAAGTTTATAAAATGTTCGCAATTTTTCACCGCCCTTGTAAATTATGAATGATTACAATCATTCAATAATGCTGGACATTAATGTTTCATTCTCTAAGATGCTGTCTGGTTCGATTCTCAGCTAGAGCATCTTCTGCGTGGAAACATGTGTGAATGGGCGTACCTTCGTTGAAAGTTGTGCGTCAGGGCTGTCAACTCGGCACGTAAAAATCAACTGCCAGTCATTAGCAGACCGGAGTTCCGCTGTCGCGACCCTTAACCGGGAAAAGCCGAAAGACACAACACAACATTAATGTTTCATTCTTTTTATTGTTCACTAAATGCAACTGGACAGAAGCCCTATTGTTGTATTAACTCTTTAACTGGATTAGTCATCTGTACAAAGGTAGTTCTAGTGCTACTCCCAGCAATGACCTGAAGTCTTGAGCATGGCCCCTCTGCATCACAAAGCATTATAGTCAAGTCAGTAATGCCAGACATTAAAGTTTCCTACTCTTTTGTGTCCCTTGCATGTTCATAGGTTCATAGGTTCATAGGTTCATACTAGGCTATCTGCCCAAGGGCATTTATAAGCCTAGCCCATAGTTATGTGGCTTTTGCCACCCCTTTAGTTTGAATAAAAACTATGCCTATCATTTTGCTGTGCCTCTGTCAAGCAGTGACACTGAAGTAATCCCTGGGGTATATCTGCAATCTCCCATCCATTGGTCAAGATTCCTCTTGAACAAGACCAGAGAGGTGCTCTGCCTCACATGTACCGGGATTTTGTTCCACAGCATAGGAGTCTCTGGGTGATGAATCTGTCCCTCCAGCACGTTCTATTTATAACCGTGTCAAGGTTTAAGTCTCCGCCCTTGTGGTTCTGAGGGATCTAGATTTTTGAGGTGAAGCATATTCATCAAATCTGGGTTTGACATGGCCTTATATGTCAGGCACAGGTCACCTCTGAGCAAGCGGTATGAGACTGAATAGAGCTGGAGTTCTTTCAGTCGGGCAGCATAAGACATATTTTGAGACCCTTTATCCTTTTGGTGAGGAACTTTTGGGGCCTTTCAAGCTGCAGCAGGTGTCTGGTCAGATACATTCGAACGGGCATTGTACTCAATCATAGGTCTAATGAGTGATGAGTACAGGGGCGATGACTTCCCTTGATCTAGATGTGAATCCCTTCATGATCAGGTGGGCGATATAGAAGGTTTTCCTAACTACTTTAGCAACATGAGTGTCAAGCGAAGGCTACTGTCAACCTGGGTCCCCAGATCCCTGATGACTTTTTCTGTGCTCAGTGGATTGCCACCTATATGGTAGCTAGGGGTAACCTTGTTTTTCCCGAAGGGTATGACTATGCATTTTTTGGCATTTAACTTCAGGCCATGGCTCTGGCACCAGTTATCCATTTCTGTGAGGCCCTTCTGGAGGATATCTGTGTCAGATGTGTTTTCGACTATGGCACCCAGTTTGCAGTCATCTGCAAACTTTGTCAGCCATAACCCTCCTGTGTTTGCTTGTACTTCAGAAAAGTAGATGCCGAACAAGAGTGGACCCAGGACTGAGCCCTGTGGGACACCACTTGTGACAGGCTTTGAGTCTGACATGGCTCCAGCAACTCTGACCCTGTGGGTTCTGTCACTTAGCCAGTTTGCAACCCATCTTGTGATGTATGGATTTACATTCAAGCTGATGAGTTTTTCGATGATACCTGAGTGGGGTATTGTGTCGAAGGCCTTTGCCAGGTCGAGGTAGGCTGTATGGACTGCCTTTCCCTCATCAATGGCCTTGGTGACAGTCTCAAAAAGTCAACCAAGTTTAAGAGGCAGGATCTGCCTTTGACAAAGCCAAACTGGGTTGGATCCAAAGTCTGCAAGTTCCCTATGTCTTTATTTATGAGTTCCATTATGATCCTCTCCATGGCTTTGCAGATAAGGCTTGTCAAGCTAATGGGCGGTAATTTCCAGGGTCTGTGGAGGCACCGCCCTTATGAAGTGGGACCACAGTCGCGTGCGCCACTCCTTGGGTACGTATCCTGAGGTGAGGCTATGATTAAACAGCTGTCCTAACTGTGGGTTTAATTCCTCATTGAGTTCGTGAAGCACACAGCCGGGGACACCATCCGGTCCCATGGATGCTGTGCTTTTTGCCTTAGTGAGGGCAGTTCTCACCTGGGCGTTGGCTACAATCCTCTGGAATAGATATCTCTCCTTTTGGGGAGGGGAGAAGTTTGCACTGAACCTGTCAGCCAGTATGTTGGCAATGTGTGTAGGTTCAGTAATTTTCACATCATTTTGAACTAATTCTGAGCATATCTGGGAGTTTCCTCCTAGGTTTCTAACATAGCTAAAGAAGGCCTTATGATTCTCTTTAGAGTCCTTGGCGATTTTTCTCTCAAAATTTGCCTTGGATGATTTTATGAGAGCTCTTAGTTTTTACTTATAATGATCAAAGGTGTCTTACCTTTCAAGGATTTTGCTCTATCTTGTAGTAGCTTCCTCCTTTTGTTGTAGAGCTTGTTTATGGCTGGGGTCCACCAGACTGGACACTTGCCTTTGGTACAGAGAGTCTTAGTTTTGTTTGGGATTGCCTGATCCATGCAGTCCTGTAGGTGCTGGTAGAAGGCATTTGTAAGTGATTCAGCGGTTTGAGTAATGTTTACCACTGGCTCAGGGGCCTTAAAGGAGACCACACTAGTTTTTAGAAGTGTGAAATCGGCTTTTGAGAAGTTTTTCACTGTGGTCTTTTTTGTTTCAGGTGGGAGCGGGATGAGGACCTCCAGCGAGATTAGTTTATGATCTGATCTCACCAGTGAGGGGTATACTTCTGGTGTTGAACATTTTGATCCCATGTTCGTGATGATGAGATCAAGTATGTTTTCTCCTCTTGTGGGGATGGTGACTAGTTGTTCCATGGCATTTGAGTTTATGAACTCCAGGAATCTTTGGGTTAGAGTGTTCGGGCTTGAGTAGTGTTCCCAGTCTATATCAGGGTAGTTGAAGTCACCTAGTATGATGGTGTTTGGAGATACATTTATCCCCTCCAATGTTTTCAGGAAGGCCATGTGAGGTTCCTGAGTTTGAGAGGGTGGCCTGTAACATGCTACAAATTGCAGAGCAGTCTTGCCTATGGTTAATTGCACCTGGATGGTCTCCGATGCATCGTGCGTTGCCACCAACCTTGAGGTGTGGGTGTCCTTTATGAATATGGACACCCCCCCTCCTTTCTTGGTGTTGTCCGGATTTTTGGGCCGGAACACGTGATATGAGGTGAAACCTGTTAGTGCTGGGGTGCTCTCAGGAGCCTTGAACCAGGTTTCTGTCACAGCACAGACATCGATGTTCTCCATATTGAGAAGGGCCTCGAGTGCGTGCATCTTGAGATTGAGACTTCTGGCATTGAGCAGCAGTACCCTTAGTTTTTTTCCTTTTTGGTGTTCTAGGGTGGTAGGTTTAGAATTTGAGCCTTGCCTAAAAAAGGCACTATGGGGGTGGCAAGAGCCTTTGCCAATATCCGGAAGCCCAGGGGTGACAGGTGCAAGCCGTCCC
The DNA here is from genome assembly GCF_019279795.1 of Protopterus annectens. Lineage (NCBI taxonomy): Eukaryota > Metazoa > Chordata > Ceratodontiformes > Protopteridae > Protopterus > Protopterus annectens. The sequence goes on along the minus strand of NC_056749.1, from coordinate 237,476,642 downwards.
TTGCGAAGCAGCGTGGCTTGTCCAGCATGTCATCCCAGGCAGACAGACATTGGATCCCCTTTGAATGACACCAGAATTTAAGCCAATTATTAAAGCTGATCATCTTATCACTGTATTGTGGCATCATTCTAGGTGAAGGTAGGATACTGCTCAAGGTCAGGGTCATACCTGCCTGGGCTACATAATCAGAGAGCTCCTCGATGTCCCTTTTCATGTTTTGTGCCACAAAACCTGAGTTCTATTAACTTGATAAATTGATTAGGGTAATATTAAATAATAACCCTGTTTTATTTCCCCCAATAAATTTCATGCTGTAAAACCTGTTGTTCTATTAACTTTGATGTGCCTTTGTTTGCTGTTTAAAAGTCTGTGGTGTCTAGCGGCTCCCTAGTATTGCGGGAATTTCTCATTGGTCAAAGGGAGTTTAGAGGTGTGTCAGATACCTCACTTCAGCAGACCACTGAAGTACAGTGAATACCTCCCTCATCCGAGTGCACTCACAAGCGCGCACACACACACACACACACACACACACACATACACTCACTTTACACCACTTATACCCCTTCATACACTCACATATATAGACACACACACGCACATACGTATACACACATCTCACTTTACATCACTCATACCCCCTTCATACCCTCACATACATAGCCACACTCACACACACACACATACACACACACACACACACACATACACGTTACACCACCTACATCCCTTCATACACTCACTTATATAGCCACACACACACACACACACACACACACACACACACACACACACACATACACACACTCACTTTACACCACTTATACCCCCTTCATACACTCACATATATAGACACGCACATACGCATACACACATCTTGTTCTATTAACTTTGATGTGCCTTTGTTTGCTGTTTAAAAGTCTTTGGTGTCTAGCGGCTCCCTAGTATTGCGGGAATTTCTCATTGGTCAAAGGGAGTTTAGAGGTGTGTCAGATACCTCATTTCAAAATGAAAACAAAAATGCAGAAAGGTAGCAGTCTGGCGATACAAATACACAAAATGTGAAGAGGTTTGAATGCAAAATTAGTTTAAAAAAGTAGCGTTTTTGCTGCTTGAAAAATCCGCAGCTTCTTCAGAAAAACTTCATCTACCTCATTTCAACAGACCACTGAAGTACAGTGAATACCTCCCTCATCTGAGTGCACTCACAAGCGCACACACACACACACACACACACACACACACACACACACACACACACACACACACACTCACTTTACACCACTTATACCCCTTCATACACTCACATATATAGACACACACACGCACATACGCATACACACATCTCACTTTACATCACTCATACCCCTTCATACCCTCACATACATAGCCACACTCACACACACACACACACACACACACACACACACACACACACACACACACACACACACACACACACGCTACACCACTTACATCCCTTCATACACTCACTTATATAGCCACACACACACACACACACACACACACACACACACACACACACACACACACACACACACACACACATACACACGCGCACACACATACACACACACATATACACATACAAATGCACACACACATATATGACACTATATCTCTTACTTCTTGCTGAGTTTATAAAATGTTTGCAATTTTTCACCCCTCTTGTAAATTATGAATGATTACAGTCATTGAATAATGCTAGACATTAATGTTTCATTCTTTTTATTGTTCACTAAATGCAACTGGACAGAAGCCACACACACATATCAACACACACACACACACACACACACACACACACACACACACACACACACACACACAGACACGTGCACGTGCTCTCACTTTACATCACTCATACCCATTCATACCCTCACAAACATAGCCAGACACACACACGCTCACTTTACATCACTCACACCCCTTCATAGCCTCACATACATAGCCACACATATACACACAGGCAGACTTCCCCAACACTAACTATCCATGAAACTCCCCAGCACCTGCCTCTAATGTGATCTCTCCCATTAAAAGTAATTAGTGACCACAAACATTTTGCCAAGTTAACTAACAAGGCTGACGGTAAGGATTTACACAGATGAGCGCTTCTGTGAATTGCTCAGCAGTGTAAAGCACTTACTGCAGGCATTTCTTAAGAGTGCACATGGCTAATTAACATATGCTCACAGAATCCTTATTACTATTTCCAATAGGCCAGTGAGGCAGACACCCATGGTGCAGCACCTCTTTGAGGTAAGGTATTCCTGTAGGGCTATGTCTGAATCAGAAACTACTACTGCCAGTGGTAAAAATGCTTCTCTACGGGCAGTAAAGTTTCTAAATCTCAGCCCTTGTTCTCAGGGATAGTTGTTCTTCTCTGCTCTTCACACACACCAACAGCATGTTTTGATACACTGTACTAATTTAGCCTATAGTTTGATTTGTTGCAAAAAAAATGTGACACCCTGTTATGTATGCCATTAGTTAATTACATTATTCTGTTATTTACCTAATAATCAAGTAATGGAGATTCTACAAGTTAACTGTTCTAATTTGCAAAAGTGGAAATCATCATGCATGCAAGGATGCACTCATACAAAGAAAGTTTCAGATACACTGCAAACCAAGCTGTAGTCAGCTTATATATAAGGTACAAAAGCATTTTGTCATCTCTTTTAATCGACACAAAGATAACATGTATTTCATTTTTTTAACATGGACTTTCCTGAGAAGATTATAGAAATGCTTCTGTTTAGCAGTACACTGATCTATATCTATATATTTTAATTTGCTGAACCTGCAGGCTTATTTGTACAATGATACATCCAATACATATAGAATGCTGATGCTCCCTTTAAGCATTGTTTACTAAGACATTTTAATTATTTCTGTCTTTATATCAGTGCTTAATATATACAGCTCATTCATATTTCTCAATTCTAATAAAAATAAGCCTGTGCAGGAGAATTGTAACTCTCCCATACATGATACATTTACAAAAAAAGCTGTAATACATAGGGAATTCTGGCTGAACTCTGAAAAATTAGCCAAAAATGGTTATAGCCAAGTTTGTCTAAGAACCTCACTGTAACTTTTTATGCTGAGTTTCTTACCCACAGGTACTTTGCTGTTACAAGTAAGTGATGCTCTTATTACTACCTAGATTGTACTCACAAAAGAACTGCATCAGAAACCAGCAAACAGCTGTAAAAGCTGTAACACATCTCTCACTGTCACTCAGATGGCAATCAGAACTGAAGGGCACATGTAATCAACCAGCAACTTTAAAAATTAAACACTTCACACTTCTACACTGCTAGCACAAAGCCACTGTAAACATTGGCTCTAGGTGATTTGGTCACATTGACTAATGATGGTGGTATACCTTGACTCCATGGAAAAATGAGAAATAGGTGGCTGATGATGATAATGATGTCATGAAGGCAGCTGGAACTCATAATGTATTACAAAGAATTAGGACCTGGTCTCAGATCATAATTTTTGTATTGTATGATCTTCAGCAATTTCTTGAATCCATTTCTTGATCATATAGCAATCTGGTTTGATTGGAGACCCAGGCATAATCCTCTGTATTGCAGTAACACTATAGCAATTTGATATTAGATCATCCTGTCAGATCTCATTCTGAAGAAATTGGTCCAAGGCAACCTACCTTGGAGAAGTTAAAGTCAATTTTTGCAATGTTTATTGAATTTGTGATACAGTAACTCTAGCTGTGTATCTTTATAGTGATAATGAATGTGGTTTGTTGGTGACTGTTACCTGCATGAACTATATTTTTCCACTTTACTGGTATGTTGCATTTTTTAGATATAGTACAAGTCCTGCCACTTATGTTCTTGCATGCGTAAGTATTGCATATTATACTTCCTTAAGTGGGTTATTAGCCACCTGATTATAAAAGTTATTTTTTAAGCCTATTGGAATTTTTTTTTCTGTAATTACTGGAGTTATTATTGCTATTATTGGTAGGATATGATACACAGAAAAAGCAGTTTCTATTAACTATTATCCACATGGTGATTAAAATTCAGATAATAACACAAATCATCTATATAAGTCTGAACACTATGTATAAAACAGGTCCCTAGATATGCATACACTGGTGCTATGCTGCAGAATCCAACCTAATACAGAATAATGCAAGGGCAGGAAGGGTAACTTATTATTCACGTATACAAGAGCACAAGCTACTCAGAATTACAATGATAATCAATGCAGTTCTCACCCCCCACACACATATATTTTTGTCATTTATCCAAAGCAAGTCATTCAATATAAGCTCCAGAATTCATCATTTTGACTTGCAACCAATACTTTGTTTCAAAGCCAACACAAAGAAGACCAGCCAGAGTTTATTTATTTATTTATTGATTGATTGACTGATTGATGGACTGATTGCGTTTGTTTACCAGGATGGTACACTGGGCCTAGTTGAGCCCATTTTCAGTGGAGGCCCGGGGAGAAAAGCTCCAACATAATATAACAGTACATACAAGAAAATAAAATGTATTATAGAGTATAATACAGTTACAATGCAGTACAACATTGAAGTTGATACTAATACAGTGTTTATACAGCCATACTACATTAGGAATAATGTAGTCCCAATGGTTCAATGGTACATACATATTTACACACTTCTACCTTGTGTCATATTACTAACAGTGATAGAATTAGGAGATTGTGAAGCAGCTTTGAAAACTAATTGTTATTTAGTTGTGGATGTTAGTAGCAAAGATTTAACAGCTAGAGTATGAGCTCATGCAGTTGTTGTGGTGAGATAATGTGGCAGAGGTTTAAGGAGTATTGAGATTGAAAAGGGAGAGGTTTAAAGTGAGGAGGCAGATATTTAAGGAGGTTTTGTTTTAGCACATGAACAGTGCCAGAGTGAAGAAAGATGTTTTCCTAGGGAAGACTTAAAGAGAACAAGATTACTTATGGTTCTAATAGAAGGTGGGAGAGCCTTCCAAAGTTTATTTGGCCAGCTGAGAGATTTGATATGTCAACTTTTAGCAATGATGTGTTTCAGATCTAAGAGGTCTGTTGGGATGATAGGTTGACAGTAAAGAAAATTGAGAGGGGCACATACATGGTTTGTATATAAATTTATATGCAGTAGTTAGATGAAGGTATGTGAGGTGCTGTGGCAGTTCAAGCCAGTTTAGTTAGTGTGGGGATAGACTAGTGATGGGATGAATATTTTTCATCAGTTCCAAATTTGTCGATCTTATTGTAGCATGAGTCAGATTTGGTTTTCAGAGAGGACTGTATGTTGATGAGGATGGAGGCACCGTAAAGTAGAGATGGAAGCAGTAAAGAAAAGGTTAGAGCTTTCTTGGCAGTGAATTTTAGGAAATGCTTGTGTCTATACAGGGTACCTAGTTTCTGATTTTTTTTTGATATTGTTATGGATATGGAGGTCAAACGTTAGACTTTCCTCAATGATGGCAACTAATAGTTTGGTACTTGGAAAGACAGTAATGCTAGTATTAGCTAGGGAATGGACAGAGAATTTGTTTCTGTTGAGAGAGGTATTGTTTTGGGGGGGATAAATATTATCAGCTTGGTTTTACTAGGTTTAAGAGTGAGATGGTTGCTTGACATCCATGCTTCAGTTTCTAGAAAGGCCTGTTGGGTAAGTTGCTGCAGGTCGGACACAGTCTTGGCAGAGCAGATGACGGTAGAGTCATCGGCATATTGGATAACCGTGCCATGAGTAAGAGTGGTATGGAAGTTATTGATGAATATGTTAAATGGGAGGGAGCCTAGTATTGAACCCTGGGGACACCTGTTGTCTTCAGAAATGGTGAGCAGGATTTTTGCCATTTGGTGGCTTGTTGCCTGTCTGAGAGATAACTAGAAAACCAGTCCAGGGTGAGGGGTGAGAGACCTAAGTTGGAGAGTTTGGTAAGTATAGGGGATGGAAAACCATAATGAAGGCCTTTGAGAGGTTTAGGAAGAGTGAGGAAACTAAGTATCTGGCATCTCAAGCCCTATTTACTGCATCCAGAAAGGATATGAGAGCAGTGCTGGTACTATGCTCTGGCCTGAAGTTTTGCTGAGTAGGGGAGAGGATGTGGTTATTAATGAGATAATTGAGAAGCTGAGTATGAACACATTTTTCTAATATTTTAGAGGTGGAGAGAGGATTGCTATGGGCTGGAAATTAGAGATATCAGAACTGTAGCCATATTTATGTAGAGGAAGAACAAATGGTTTCTTCCAAATGTTAGGTATGGTGGCCTCATTAATGGATCTATAGATTCATAGGTAGGTACTAGGCTATTGGCTGTAGGGCCTATATAAGCCTAGCCAAAAAGGTACTCTGGCTTTCGCCACCCAAGAAACTTATTTTCCTATGCCCCTGTCGAGCCGAGCCACAGAAGTAATCCCCGGGATTTCCTATTTCCCATCCAATCATCAAGATTTTTCTTGAAGAGAGCTAATGAGGAGCTTTGTTTGATATAGTTTGTTCCAGAGTATGGGAAGTCTCTGGGACAGGAATCTATCCCTCCAGCATGTTCTGTTTATTTTGCTAACAAGATTTAGGTCCCTATGGTGTGTAGCTTGGTGGGATTGGGATTTCTTTAAGTGGAGCATGTCCAACAGCTCTGGGTTTGACATAGATTTGTATGTTAGGCAGAGATTGCCTCTGAGTAGGCAATATGCGACGGAGTAAAGCTGGAGTTTTTTAAGACGGTTTGAGTAGGGCATCTGTTTGAGGCCAGTAATCCTCTTTGTGAGGTATTTCTGTGGCCTTTCCAGTTGTTGTAGATGTCTTGTGAGGTACATACCAAAAGGGGCATTGTACTCTATAATGGGGTCTAATGAGTGATGAGTAGAGGTGAACAATTACCTCTTTTTTCCTGGATGAGAAACCTTTTGTGATGAGTTGTGCCACGTAGAAGGATTTTCTGACTACTGTGGTGATGTGATTATCAAAGGAGAGACTACTGTCCACCTGTGTCCCAATGTCTCTTATCACACTTTTGATGTTAAGTAGACTACTGCTTATGTGGTAGTTCATGGGTACAGAGTTTTTACCAAAAGGGATGACAATGCACTTTTTGGCATTGAGCTTGAGGCCATGGCTTTGACACCAGGCATCTGTCTCAGTGAGGCCCTTTTGAAGGATGTCCACATCATTAGGAGTTTCAATTATGGCTCCTAGTTTGTAGTCATCTGTGAACTTCATTATTAAAAGACCTTCTGTGTTAGCCTGTACTTCAGAGAAGTAGATACCAAACAGGAGAGGACCCAGGACTGAACCCTGTGGCACTCCACTTGTCACTGGTCTGAAGTCAGATTTGGAGTCTGCTACTTTCACAGTGTGGGTTCTGTCATTGAGCCAGTTGGCAACCCATCTTGTGATATAGGGATTTATACCTAGTTTAGTGAGTTTATCTATAATTCCAGAGTGGGGGATGGTGTTGAAAGCCTTGGCAAGATCTAGATAGGCTGTGTGAATCACCTTACCCTCATCTGCATCTTTGGTGACTGCTTCAAAGAAGTCTACCAGGTTTGGGAGACATGATCTGCCTTTTACAAACCTGAAATGGGTGGAGTCCAGAGTTAGGAGATTACCAATGTCTTTGTTTATAAGTTCCATGGCCTTGCAGATCAGGCTCATCAGGCTAATGGGGCGGTAGTTCCCGGGATCCGTGGTGGATCCCCTTTTGTGGAGTAGGATAACCATCGCTGTGTGCCATTCAGTGGGTACAAAGCCTGAGTTGAGGCTATGATTCAACATGGTACTTAGGTGGGGTGCCAGTTCATTCTGTAGTTTGTGTAGAACGCAGCCTGGGATGTTGTCAGGTCCCATGGATGCTGTGTTCTTGGCTTTAGAGAGTGTGTTTTTTACCTGTGCAGCTGTGATTACAGGAACTTTAGGGGGTGAGGGGGGATAAAGTTAGCAATGAACCTATCTGCTAGGATGTTGGCAATATCAGTTGGTTCTGTATATTTAGTGCCATTGTGCTGTAACTCAAAGCAGATCTGAGTGTTGACATTGAGATTCTTGACATAGCTATAGAATGCTTTGTGGTTGTCTGTAGAAACAGTGGAGATTTTGCTTTTGTAACTAGCTTTGGAGGATTTTATGAGGGATCTAAGCTTCTTACTGAGGCTGACCAGGGAGTTCCTCCAATCATGGGATTTTAGTCTTTTTTTGCAGCAGTTTCTTTCTTCTGTTATAGAGTTTGTTTATGGCATGGGACCACCAGATTGGCTTCCTTTTTTTTGGAGGATAACATCTTGGTTCTGTTATTGATAGCACGATCCATGCACTTGTGTAAGTGCTTATAATGGTTCTGTTAGGAATAGCACGATCCATGCACTTATGTAAGTGCTTATAAAGTGCATTTGTGTAGGATTCAGCAGTCATACCTCTATTGTCCATCTGCATGGGTGTCATGAAGTTTGCCACTTCTGTCTTAAGAAGTGTGAAGTTGGCTTTGGAAAAATTTTTTACTGCGGTTTCCTTAATGGGGGGGGGATGTGGATGTCTAGGGTGATTAGCTTGTGGTCAGATCTGACCAATGAGGAATTGACCTCTGGTGTGGAACACCAGCCGCCCGTGTTGGTTATGACCAGGTCTAGGATATTGCTGCCTCTGGTGGGGGTGTGCATAAGTTGATCCAAGGCATAGGAATTTATGAATTCCAGAAAACATTGAGCAAAAGAGTTGGTACATGAGTAGTTTTCCCAGTTAATGGTGGGGTAGTTGAAATCACCCATTATTAGGGTGTTAGGTTGTACCCTAATATTTTCCAGTGTATCAAGAAATGAGGAGTGGGAATCCTGGGGCATGGTGGGGGATCTGTAGCAAGCTGCGATTTGGATTGCGGTTTTGCTCAGAGTTAGTTGCACTTGGATAATCTCAGATGCATTATGCTGAGCAACTAACCTGGAGGTGTGGATATCCTTAATGAATATGGACATGTCTCCGCCTCCTCTATTGAGGAGTATACTGACTGGATAGGCAATGGAGTTTGCAGCTAATTGTAGAATTTCAGCCGGTAAGTTGTCTGGAGCATTTGTGCATGGTTTGAGTTTATGAAGGAGTTTTTGTATAGTGGATGTGAGTATTGGTGTGAATGTGAAAGTAGATATGGAGGAGTTTGGGCAGGGAGATGATGGAGTATTAGGTGGAGGTTAGCTTTGCTATGATGTCAATAAAGTTAGAGTTAAAGAAAGTTGCTCAGTGGTAGTCTTGTCAGGGTTTTGGCAAGGATTATTTTTAGTGCCTGGACAAAGTAGGGAGTTGAGTGCTCCCCAGAACTGTTTAGGTTAATTTGTCAAATAGATAAATCCCCCAACAGAATTCTGTTAAATACCTGTTTTCAGGAACTATTAGATGAAGATTGCTAGCAGCTCATAGCCTTTATAGTCTGTGCTGGACTGCCAACTGCATTGCCAAGAGTATGAGGGAAAGGCCTTTAGAAAAACATTGGTTTAAATTGGTGATGCTCGCTTCATTTTCACATGAATGAGATGTGTTTTGGTAAAGTTTCTTTCAGTCATATATAATCAAATGCTTTCACTGTAGAGAGTGAAAATATTTGTACTTTGTATTTCAGATGGACCACGGAAACTGTGACAACAAGAGAGACAATACGAGAATCACCAAGAATCGTTATTTCAACAGAAAGGGAGCCATCAAGGTACCTCTACAAACAGTATTCATTAAAGGATTTAACCTTCCAACAGTGAAGAGAACTTCAAATGTTATTCATTTCTATCGATAGGAGTCACAATAACAATAAAAATATGTCTTGTTCTGGTACCCGAAATGTCTTAACCAATGCAATTTCAGTTGTTATTCCTAACCTTCCAAGTGGAAACCCAAGTTAAAAATAGGAATGCAATTGAGTTACACAGCTTGAATCCCTGCAGATATTACAAGTAGCAACAGAAACAGCAATACCTGACTATATCCACTCCTCTCTTCCACTGTTGTGCTGGTCAGTAAACGTCTCTCACATACTGTTTTCTACTTTAGTTTTATTTTAATTTTTTTTTTATTTTTGTCAAGTTAGAAATTTAGAGAAACAAGACATTATGACCTGACCCTTACTTTTCCAACACTGGCATACCAAACCCTTTTGTGATTGATGAAAGAAGTAAAATGCTGGGATAAAACATTATATAATCTTCTACACCATTGTGTAGGCACTGTACTCCATGTAAGGCATATATAAGCAACCCAACCCCGCCCCCCCAAAAAATTATGCCATTCGCAAAACAAACTGCAGTGCAGTAGCAACTACTCTAAGTGTGGAAACCCATGGGAAACGACAATCCAACAGCACTGTGATTGGCAACAGAGACATACCTCTCCCATCTTAATATGCTTCGCAACAGAATATTAGCACAGTGATAAATAAATAAGTATGCTAATTGATTAATTAATTGATTAATTGATTAAATAAAAATAAAAACTCAATTGCATGGTATGAAAATATCTGCCAACAATGGAATTCCTCACAGTATAGGCAGACCTGCTACTACAACCTAACTTGTCCTGCCCCCACACACAGTGATGCTGTGAGATCCCACTGATTGGAGCTTGAACAGCACCAGAACTCATTATCATAATACATAATAAACTCTGGTCCATTGTCATGTCTAGAGGATGAAGTATATTTACAAATTACTCCCAACAAAGGCTTGAACATACTATAATATGATGTAGCTATATGTGTACTGTACTGCCCCAAGTAACTATATGTAACTATTTGGGAAAGTACAGTATATTGCATTAGGTGACATTGTCTAACATTTTTTTTTGTTTTTGCTGTGATACCTTACGACTAGTGTATATGTTTGTACACTACTGTTGTTATAGTGAATAACACATATTTAAGATTCCTTCCTAATGGGATGTCATATATTATGTAAATCCTTTATGCCTTGCATAACATCTATAATTTGTACAGTGGAAATTGCAAGAAAGACACAGCCAAGCTAGAGTCTTCATGGTGTAATACCTTAAACATTCTGTAGTGAAGGCCCATAGGATATATACAAATGACTTCTTAAGGACAGACCAGTGTTTCAGCTACATGGCAGTGTCAGTTACTGAAATCTTGTCAATTTTAATGTATTTATTTCATAATCAAGTAAATAACCTGGTCTATCACAGAACCTTTTCAGATATGACACAGGTGAGAAGGGCAGAGGTAATTTCAGCATATGTCGGGGGTTCAGAGTATCAAATTAACCAACACTTTTTTTGTTATTTATTTTGATATGTGGGAGGAAACCAGAATACCCAGACAAATTTGCAAAACTGCACATAGTGACAGGAGGTCAAGATTCAACGCAGGATCTTTAAGTTGTCAAGCAGAAGACTTAACCACAATGAGCCACCAACTAGCTATATGTGTGTACTAATTCTCATGAGAAAGACAAAATATTGCAGTGTGATAGATATAAGAATATACAGTGGGGCAGAATGTTTTTTTATCGGTGAGGGACTATGTGGGCATGCACCCCCAATTTTTAAATATATTTCCTTTGAGGCTGCACTGTTGCAGTGAAAAAGGAAAAAAATGTATTTCCATTTTTACATCTTGGTGCAAACTCAGAGTTACTACATGTAGAGATTGGGATTGAGGGATCACATCTTTTCCATAGGGTGGTACAAGGGTACAACCCCCTTCCAAAAATGCTTTTAAGCTGGCTTTTTGATAAATATGCAGAAGCCAGATGGGGCAATGGGAACTTGTCCTAAGTAAGTCAGGCATTAAATTCATATCACTCATTTGTCTTATGATGCATATGCATTATTTTGAAGCATGACCTCAAATGATGTCCTCTCCAGGTATATTTGTTTGTTAACCAAAACTACAATGCTGGTTTTATAGTGAAATATTTTAAACTTTGTCTTACAGCTGGACTACAGAGACTATAACAACAACAGAGTCAGTGAGAGAACAACCAAGAATCTCAATTTCAACAGCTACAGAGCCAACAAGGTACACTGTACCCACAGTACTGCTTCAAAATCAAAATGTTATTCTTAATAAGTTTTTTTTCCAGCTACATAACTCAGAATTCAGTAAATAGTTCCAGTACAGATGCTGCCAATAACACAAGTGGGATCTCAAGTTTGTTTGTTTTGCTTGTGTCTTTCGTCTTTTCCCGGTTAGGGGTCGCCACAGCGGAACTCCGGTCCGCTAATGATTGGCAGTTGATTTTTTACGTACCGGCTTGCCAGGCCTGATGCACAACCTTCAACGAAGGTATGCCCATTCACGCATGTCTCCACGCAGAAGACACTCTAGCTGAGAATCGAACCGGACAGCGTCTTACTGTGAGGCAACAACGCTACCGCAGCTAAAAAATAGCCTCATTTGTTCACTGATTATGTTACAATGTCATTTTCCTTGCTAAATTTAGTCAGAGACACAGTCCCTTTTAAATATAATGACCTATACCTACTGAAACAAAAATATAAAGTTTTCTACTCTAACTTTGCTGATATAAATCCATGCTGCTTTGTCTCCTATATTTCTCTGACTTCCAAATATTCTGATATTTTTCTTCAACATTTTTTGTATGGTTTTGCCTACATATGAAGTTAAGATGAACAAGTCAGTAGTGTCCAGATACTGTTTTTCTTGTCTTGAAAATGAACTACAACTTCCCTCTTGCACTCTTCAGAAACCCTACTGTCTTCTTATGGTGCAAATAATTATTGATTATTACTTGTTCGCTCTTCAGTCATCTAAGCATTCTTTTGTGAATCCCATTAGGGACAGCTGCCTTGTGCATTTTATTTATTTAAGCTCTTACTGAGTTCACCTCTGAGAAAAGAAAAGGGATCAGTCACTTTATTCTAAGTCCTGCTCCTGGATGAAGTTAGTGAATCTTTCTTCTTACCCTTCATGGATAGAAAGAAGTAATCATTTTAACAGCATTGCCTTTTCAGTACTCTGTTTTGTCACCCTCCCCCATCCTTTTTGTTAAGCTTCTTTTTCTTCCCTTTGCCTTTCTGTTTTATGTATCTACAAAATATTTTTGTTTTCTCTGTTAATATTTGTGAGAATACTACCTGTTCTATGTCTGAATTAGTCGAGACTTGCAGTGCTGCAATTAATACTGTGTGTATAGTATTGACTCCAAAGTTGAGTGACTTGGAGAAAAAAAATGATTTTTTTGTAATTTTGCTCGAGTCTATATTTGTGCAGCCTTGGTGTTACTGTTTTCTGGAAATATGGCGACAAGGGCCCTCTGTTGGGGTTGGCACATGTATGCAGCCATTGTGCATATAAATACACTTCTTGTTTTATTGATTGTTTTACATTGTTGTATGTATGTGATATTAAGGTATTTAGAGATTACATTTATGATACATTTGATGACATACTGAGTTTCAGCTATAAGAAACTTGATATCTCATTATGAACCTAAAACTGACTATCCTTTACTCAGTCTGGACTTTAATATTTCTCAATGCCCTTCCTATTCCTTTTGCTTTAATTATTATTACTACCTCTCTTCCGCCTTCTGTGTTTCATTTCATTTCCTAAGTACTATATCTGTTCCTCCAACCACTGAAGCTACTGCATTTGAGAACTACAGTCAGTTGTATTTTCCTTCGTTTAATTCATATACTTGCTTCCAAAGATCTTGTTGGTCCTGTGAGTGCAGTACTGATCTTCACCTATTGTTTCTCTAACCCTCCGTTATGGCTGTTTTCTATAGTATATCTGAGGCACTTCTCCATTTTGTTAAAGTCTTTTCTCCTGGAGTCTGGAACCTCACTTTTGTTTGGCAGAAAGTCGAATGAAGTCTCATTGTCAGTACATCTGGAGATGAAAGTGCTTTATATTTCACCAATAAATATGTTCTTCTGATTGAGTTTGGATCAGTAGTGCAGTTTCTGATTTTTGGTTTTTGTTTCCTGTATTTGCTTCACATCCTTTGAGCTATACACTAGAAATAAAACACTGTAATTCTGTACAAGTTAAGGGGATAATTCTGAACTCCATGAGGTTCCTATTTCAATTTTCTGGAAAAATCTGTGACACACACTTTTCAGGCCTATCTCCCAGGGCAGCTGCTCCAGTGATTCTGAGGACCGGTCCCCTGTCTCTTCCAGACGTCACATCAGGTGTTGATCTTGGTCTTTGCCTCTCCTTGGTCTCCTCTCAATATAAATGAATTTCCAGCAGAAGATGCTTCAGGCTCCTCTGATGTCCACTGTGACTCTCTTGTGATTCCCATCTATGATTAGTGCCAGAAGCATATTTAGCTACTACTAGTTGCTTGTGATGTATCATTAGCTGGACATACCTGTGGAAGACAGTGTGGAAGACAGCACAAGACTTTTGACGAAGAACATCTGGAGGAATGTGGCTTTTTTCCATCATGTTCCTGGAACCCACATTATTCCAAACGCTACTCCTGTTTATGATCATCAGAGGCAGTGCTGATGAATTTAAAGATCTCTGCATGGGCAAGCCAGCTAGTTCAATGATGGTGAGCTGGGGCCTGAGATAAGCTACTTTCACTCTTGCTCAGAGATGTGGCGACATACACCATATTTTCAAAAATACCTTTCTACAATTTGCAGTTATCTAGCATCTGGGTTTCTGTTCCTTGTTCTTTCTTATTTTGGGGTGCTTTAAGGATACATTACTATAATCTGTTGACTTCTTTATTTGCAGCATTTTGAAAACTTTATTTATTGTTTTAGTCCTCCGTTTATTAGAAGTAATTGACAGCTTCCTTGCTTGTTTTTTGAAAACTCAGCTTACCATAAAATAAGATCTATGTCTAATTCTACTAAAGCCCATCCATATAAAATCACACCTTGCTGCAGATTAACTGTGAAGCTGGGAAGTAAGAGGAAAATTACTCTGTACATTCCGTATTAAGGCAATGCATATGATATGTGCAAAAGACAAGAATGTCTTAACCATATCAGCAAAGTAGGTAGCATTGAGACCAAACTAATAAAGAATAACAAACCTTGGTACCGTTTTTATAAAAGCATCCTGCGCCTATCTCTATACAAAGATTCTCCACATTTAGCAGTCTGGTGTTTGGAAGGAGCTCTGCTGTTTATGAGGGCCTTAGTGAAACAAATGGACTAGACTCTCATCACTGATAGGAATTCCCTATGACCTTAGTAGTTCATCAGTGAAAAGATGAAGTCAAGGAAATCTTCAACTTTTTTTATAATACCTGTCATTTAGAGAGTAAAGCATAGCAACCTAACTATTCTGGTAAATGGCACTGTTGTAAAGATCCATGAGATGGGGAGCTGTCATCCTTCATGGGACCTTTATAATACTTTCCTACCTAAAAGTAAATATGCTTCTTGTGGGAGTCAGGAATTATAATATAACATTAGGAGTCCCATAAATGCTCCTTTAGGAGATGGTGTATGGCAGCTTTGATGGAGACCAACCTGTAAGCATGCCAGATGACTGAGTGATCAGCATGGTTCCCTGCACTTCTTCAGAGCTACAAAGAACTTCAAGTAAAAGCTTATCCCCATTTTGAAAAGATATACATATTCCAGTAACAATGTATGTGACTTCTCTCTAGTGCAAATTGCCAGATGTAGGAGATTAAATAACCCTAGAGGCAGTTAAGAAGGGTGCAGTGCAAAAGTCCTTGGCAGTATCCCCTCTTAGTGAGCTGTGTAATCTAGTGATTCTGACTGATATAACATCAGTTGGGCAGAAAATACAGAACCTGGCACTTACTAAATCACTACCAGTGAACTTTGACTGCAGATGAAAACATGCATTAGAGGAGTGATTGCCTCAGAGAATAATCTTTTGGCAGTTTGCACAGGATGTTCAGCAAGGGACCTTGAACAGGCAGGTTATCCTTTCATTTTAGGAATTTCACCCAGGCTGAATTTGAAGCTACACAGGGTTACATGACAAGCTATGATAACAGAATAGCCATTGCACTGAAGTGAACAATGTATCTCTCTTACTTGCTGGAGACTGATAATATCCTTAGATCATCCTAAACCAGGAGTATCTCCAAGTGGCCATTGTCATTTAGGTCAGATGATCAGGCCAATGACAATGGCAGTTATTTTCCTGGAGTTAGAGTCTGAAACTGTACTGATACATGTTATCCAATTGTTCCCATGTACTGACTCCTTCCCTTCTGACATGTTGGAGTCTTGTCTATTTAAGTCTCAGCACTCTCAGAATTATGCTGCCCCTCCTTCCTTCACCACTCTACATGCAGGCATCAGCCAGTTAATTACTGTAAGACTGAACTCTCCTATTGCAATCATTCACCCTTTTGTGACTTTCTCTTTATCTTGTTTGCTAGAGTGCCATCTGTACTTGTTGCATCATATGACCCATACATTTTTGCTACCTAAGAAAGCTCCTTTACCTCTCCTAAGGCCATCAAATCATACTTGGACTACTGGACATTGTATAGCACATACTGTCGCTTCTCTCACATACATTTCACCCTTAACCCTTTTCTTGTATCATGCCCAAAGACACTATAGACAGGTAGCAGAATGTGCTTGTACTTGTTGCATAATCCACTGTTAAAATTAGAAAAAATATATATATAGATATATAGTATGTGTGTACATACTTATATTCATTGAGACATCCATAGATCAACATTGCATATGTCAACTGCAAAACGTTGACAATGCCAACATAGGCACACTATCATGCGTGCATTGAAAAAGAACCTTGGTGCATGCAAAATTTCATTACAATAAAGTTCCACACACCCCCTGCTAATTATATATACTAACTATGAGATCACAATATTTAGGAAAGGGAATATTCCCCAACCCAGAGAACTGTGTGATCTCAAACATCTGTTGACCATCTGTTTAGATGACCACATGCAGTCGATTAGACAGATGTCAACCAAGGAGGATGATATAAATATTTGCCCCATCGACACACATTTTTTCAAATGCCATTTCTTTGACAGATGCAGGGCTGTGGTTTAATGTTGACAGATGGTGTGCAATGTCGAGCTAGGTAAGCAGAGCTGGTGGGGTAAAAGTGTTTGTGCATGTATTTGTGAGTTAGGGTTAGGGATCGGGGATGAGTGAAGAATAGGTGTTGCATGTTTGTGTGTGAGTTTGTGTATTTTAGGGCCAGAGTTAGGTTAGCAGATAGATACAGTGTTGTTTCTATGTGTTTTTTTGAATGTTTGTGTGTCCGTGTGTGTTGTGTGTCGTAGCAGTGTTAATCAAAGGTTTTTAACCCTGCCCTCTTTAGTAATGGGTGCTAACTCTAATCCTAGTGCTGCTCCTGTCCTCAACCCTAACCCCTACACCTTACCTTCATCAAAACCTTTTCATAACACTGCCACTATTCAGATGGATTTGAGGCTACTGTCGTGGGGGATTTTAGTGTTAATATCTGGAGAGGAAATAGTTTTTCTTTCTCAATATTATTTAATTCAATATTTTTTGTTTTTTGATATTGTGTATGTTCGAAATTTTTTTGTCCACAAGAAATATCAGAGTATTGTCCTCAACAGGCTCAGAATTGCTGGAAGTAAATCCATGGTATGGTGGTTAAAGAATGCGGGGACATGCCTACAGGTTGCATATCTCCAATCAAAAGCTGCCACTGCAAATGAAGCTACAGATTATATTACTACTTACATGACATGAAAGCTCATCACACAATTCACAGATTTAAACTGCTCAGTTACTAGATGTTAGGAAGGGATATATATCACAAATGATTACCAATAATAAACAGTTTTTCCTTGTATAAAAACAAGTTGTTCTGCTTTCTCTGTAAGGATCCACAGTTCCTAACAACATGATGATATATCCTTCATACAATCTATAGGTTAGGGATAGCCATTGTCTTACTGCTCAAAATAAAACACCATTACTAACAAATCATCAGCATACAGGTAGACTGATCTTGACTTCCATACAAACCCAGCAGCGACTGTGTGCCTCTTTCCACATTTCAAAAAAGTGCAGCCTTCTCTTTAAATGTGGGAGTAACTGTTTTTGAGTTCAGGTGGACAATTTCGTAACCCTTGCTTGGTAAGAATACCATACTCAGAGTTTGCCACATCAGGGGACTAATAATATACCCCATATCATGGCAAAATTGATGCTGATTATATTAGAAATGAGGCTGTGGGAATCTCCCCTACATAGTGGAGGTGAAGCCTTTTCCACATAAAATAATTTGCTGTTTATTTTTGCATTGGTTGAGTACTATTTCAGTTAACTGTTATTAACGAAATGGCATTTGACTTTTGTGCTGTTCATCATTTGACTGGAAGTTCTGCACTGTTTTAGATTTATGTATATATATATATATATATATATATATATATATATATATATATATATATCTGTATATATATCTCTGTCACTAAAGATAAAAGTGGTGCAAAAAGGTAAGTAAAAGAAATTGAAGGACGACAGGTCCTCTGTTACAGGTCCTGGAACATGGCAGCATCACAGTGGTACATATGCTGCTTGCTTTATTTTTTTCATCAGGGAATACTTAACAGTAACATACCTACTAGAGTGTATCACAATGGCCTGGAGGTAGCATACTATTAAAGAAGTGATAATATTATTGTTTCTGAGTCAATGTTCTTGTCTGTACCGATACTGTATACCTTTTACAGAGTATGTATTATTGTGTTCTCCAGCTTCTAACACAGTGCTTTCTTAAGTAATTTAGGTGTTGATCTAACACTGATATTATTATGGTTTGTTATGCCATTGTAATTCAGAATGGTGTATCTGAAGTGCTAATTTCTCAGTTTTCCTTTGAATATGGAATTTTTGAAGTACTACATTGACCCTGCAAGCAAACAAGTAAATATGAGACATTAAAAGTGTAATAAATCAACATTGTCTATATGCCGCATCAAACAAGTAAATTTAAAAGACAAGAAATTTGTAATAACATGCAGTATTGAAATGTTACAATAAAAATCATTGTTTACCTTGGAGGAATATATATATTCTATCTATCCTTATCTGTTTTCTATTACTAGGAAGCATGCTGCACATATTCTTTTTTTTTTTTTTTTGCTTTTTAACCCCTTTCCAAGATCTACCATCAGCCGCCTCCTGAGAAAAATCAGTCATTTTGTTTTCCAACCATCTTCCCTTATTCATATCATCCCATAGGTACCACACTTCCCAAAGTGGACTTTTTTCACCTGTGAGATAAAGACATTAGAATTCCATCACACAGCTCAGTGGGTCAGTTTTTTTCCTTTATCTTACTTTTCTCATCATAGCGACTCCCAAGTGTAATGTGCAGATATGGCCTGTGCTACTGGCTCATGGCTGCATGGTGACACATACAACCAGTAAGTGCAGTACTTTGCTTGATAGATCACATGATCATCTATCAGTATGCCACCTATTCACTGAAACTTTCTGCCTGACTTCCACCAGGTGGCACTCTAGTAATGAGACCTAGCCTCTGTCTTTCCCAAGGGATGAATGCCTCAGTTCTCTCCCTTGTAACTGTCTCTTTCGACTTGGCACATGGGCCTGCTAGTAGAAACTATGTCATCAAAGCTGCAGTCATGGTTCCACCCCTTTCTATCATTCATGCTGCCCATTTCTTGGCATCGATGGGGTAGTTTGTCATCCTTACTATATAAAATTTCAACTACAGAATAGTCAATATGAACTGTTCCTTACCTGAAGCTCCCTAGTACACATGGAAATCATAATATGCTTAACTTTTCAGGTTATCATGTCCAAAAGAAAAAGTGCAATAGGATCTTGCATGCAATTTTTTTAACTTAATTTATTCAGATGCCCTGTGTATATCTTTTTACAGTTGCAGAGTGTGATTATGCATAACGTTAAAAATTGAAAAAAGGCACTATAACATGAGAGTTGAATTAATTTGCATTTTACTTTGATTTCTAAATGGAAATGGATAATCTAAAAAAATACTGAACAAATTTCTGCATTGCCTCCGGCATACTCTGTTAAATTTTTTCACTGGTTGCCATGGCAGAAGCCAGCCCAGAAGGATAAATATGCTTCATACAGTTCAGTTGCTGGTGCTTTGTTTGCAGTATTGAACCATTTCCTGTTTTCCTCATGCGCAAAATACAGGAACCAACTTCATGCTGCCATTCAATCAAAGAAAGCAGGATACAGTCCAAAGAAGATGCTAAAAAGAATGCTTAGTTTTTTTTGCTTTAGCAAAATGTTTTGTGTATGAGAGTGCATGCGTGTGCGTGTGTGTGTGTGTGTGTGTGTGTGTGTGTGTGTGTGTGTGTGTGTGTGTGTGTGTGTGTGCGCGCGCGCGCGCACGTGTGCACTGACAGTTGTCACCTGTTTTCAGTTATATGAGACAATAAATGTTCTTTTTTTTAAGCAGTTTTGATTCAAACAACCAAAGAAGAACCATTGTTACAACCACAGAGACTCGTACTGAGTTACCTACCCCACCAGAAATGCCACAGTCAGAGCTCAAGAAGTAAGGAACTTTCACTTTGTATTGGCTATATACAGACAATGAAAGCTATAATGAGTATTACAGGCTGAAGAAGTGAGGAGACAGTGTAGTGCATAAGCAGTGTCTGTGATAAAGAATAACTGAATATAAGTATAATGCCATCTAAATGAAACTCACAGGAACAACAATTCTCCTCTGTGACAAGGTTTTGGTTCAGTAGCATTTGACTAACCAAAGAAGTCTGAGTTTACATCTAAAAGTATGGGGATGAAGCTTATTGGGATGAAGGGTTGCTACACTACGAAGAAAACACGTTTCGCTTTTGTTACAATAATTTGTACTAAGCAGTTAAGCAGATAGCATTGTTTTCACAGAGGAATCTTAATTATTGATTGTCAAGAGATCCATAAGCTGGTATCTAGAAATTAACAGATGGTGTAGAAGGACACGTGCAGTTAGAATTAAATGCAATTAAATGCAAAGCATTACTGATTTTAAGGTATTTATTATTTGTTTCATGTACTACTGGAAACAGAAGAAAACAAAGTAAAGGAGTGTGAAGTGTTTTACAGATTTGAAAGCCAGATAACACTTAGCACTGCCACATAGAGAGCCGCTGATCTGTGGTGGCTGGCACTGGCTGTTGCTATGCTCTACTATGAGTGTAGATCTTAACTAAAATGAGATGTCTTAAAAAAAGGTTAAGCACCTTTTTGACTTCAAAAAGGTGCTTAATAAGCATATCTTTGTTCTGAACTCAGAACATAACCACAGTGATCCGTGCACTACAGTTATTTTATTCAATAAGGTAAAACAAAGTTTACTACCCTCAATGATGTCAAGTTCAAATCGTTTCCTTAAATACGGACAGAATGTGCATGACTTTTAGATTGAAAGGCAATCAAAAATCAAAGGATACTGATCCTAAATAATTTATTACAGACAATTTAGTTTATGACAGGAATAACAAATATGTTTAATTGATTCTTAATGATTTATATTGCAGTCACAAGTAGAGCAATCTAAAATTGTCAGATTAATAATTAAATCCAATGGATTAAGTATAAAATATAGAATTAGACATGAGCTAAATATCTTTCATGTCATCTGAATCTCATTTATGACAAATTAAATGTGTTGCAGCATGCCATTTGCAGTTTAGTCCAATTGGACTTTATAACATCAATATCAGAATTGCAAACAAATGTCCACACAATAGCATGACATTGCCACTGGGTAAATCAGTACATATGAAAGTCTGTGTAGTGGACTTACCTGCATTGTGTTAACATCTGGGAAGTTTTTTTTAGCAGGGTAAATTTTAAATTGTCACATTTATAGCTGTTAGAAACTTGTAAAATAAGCAGAAAAGACTGTTATTAGTGTGGAAAATGGCTTAATACTGAAAACATAATTAGGTTAGCTATGCAAAGTAAGCAGAAACATTTGCTGAAGCCAATTTGTTATAAAATATCGATGACATCAGAATTAAGCAGAAGGCTTGTTGGCACCACTGAGAGGCAACTGGCAATGGAAGATTTGCATGTAAAAGATAAGACTCCTAGAAAGATTATGATAGGGTATCACAAGGTTTATAGATGAGTGGTCAGCATATCTTTTAAATATCCAGAATTTTGCAGTGTCTCTCTGGTTTTACCATTTATTTTCATCCTGTCCCTCATGAAATAATTTTGATTTTCTGGTAAATCACAGAGGGTTACAGTCAGTCAGTAACAGCAAAGTTTTGATTACTTATTGTGCAGAAAAATGAGGCGATCTCTGTTTGACTTACAAAGCCATGTCTGACCCAGCTCTGTTAGAACTGCTACATCTAAATAAATCCTAATCCCTCTACACCACACACTCCAGAGACCTCAACCTCATTACCACAATCAACAGAACATGCTAGAGGGACAGGTTCATAACCCAGAGACTGCCCATGCTATGGAACAGACTTCCCATACATGTCAAGCAGAGCACCTCACTGACCCTCTTCAAGAGAAATCTTGATGAGTGGATGGGAAATAGAAAATTCACCCCAGGGATCACTCCAGTGGCTTTACTCGACAGAGGCAGTGGGAGCTATGGTCGGGTGGCACTATTTCAGGGTAATCCTATGGACTAAGCTTGTAATGGCCCCAGGGCCATTAGCCTAGTACACACCTATTAACCTATGAACTAGGGAGAAAGGGAAGGTTTATTTACACAATACTGATGTGACCATGGAACAAGTATGAATTAGTAGACAGAGCAAACTGTGCCATCCATAGCACTGTATCACAAATAAAAGTAATATTTCTTCTTATGGTACTATTTAAGAAATGTATGGGATAGCTAAATGAATTATAATCAAGAAGTAATGGCGATTAATGGAAAAAATATATGAAATGAACACAGTTTTTAAATACATCTTTAACTTTATGTTGACCGATGCTAGTAAATATACATCTTCCAGTAATAATACAATATATATATTTTGTCAGTGTACTATGTGGAAGGTATGAGAAGGACACCATTGTGAAAAGATGTATATGAAGTGGGCACCACTGAACAAAAATGAACATTTTGATGAAAGCTGATTACACTCATTGTGACAAAGTTATATAAAACAATGATGATGGTAAACCAGTTACTGTTACTTTCTTTAATGTTGTACATACATACTTGTTCACTGCACGGCTGGATTGTTTGTATATGTAAACTTTCATTTATAAAAATGTAATAAGAATAAGTTTACTTTAAAAAAAATGTTGATGTAAAGAATATACCCCCTGTACGTCCCTAACTAATTAACTCTGAGGTCACCAAACTTGTATACGTGACATACGTTAATGACATGTTATCTGTTCCATCTCCATTCCCTAATGAATAGGCTTTGGCCAAAACAGACTGCAATGCAGTTACCAGTAGCCTTATTCTTTTCAGCTTACTATATCTGGTGACCTTGCTGTCTGGTTTTCACCTTGGAAATTCTCACAGGCTCACCATCACCAGAAAAGGTTTATAGTATGAAAAGGCAAGCTTTTAGTAAAGTGATTGGTAATTCTGAGAAGACCAGCATTTGGGAAGCACTGTGGAGGATAATTGGCAGGAAGGATATAACAAAGCAGGTAGCGTTATTAAAATAGTCATGGTGATGATTTTTTTACCAGTAAGATTTTACATTGTCCTGCTGTTTTGATTTGTTGAATGTGTGGTACATGAATCTGATAAGCTTTCAGACAAGGTGATAATGGTTTAGGCAAAAGTTACAGCAGTCTATATAGAGAACCAAATGGTTGGAACTGAACTCTTTACACATTGTTCTCATTCATTATTAATCTCTTTTTCTGTTCTTGCATGCTTTTTAGAGGCCTGGTACTTGTGAAGCAGTACGTTAACACCTCTGAACGGTCCTCAGTCCCATCACAATACAGCAAGTAAGCATAATTGAAAAAGCATGCTAAATCTGAAATAACGTAGGCTGGCAATATGATTTTTGTTACAGGATGAAAGGTACATTGCAATGAAAACATAACTGTATTGCTTCAACATGGCATTACTATAGCCAACATGCATTCAGATGGTCCTGTAGTAGATAAATACATTATGAAAACCTGCACAGAATAATACTGATGAAGAATGAGGAAGTTACCAGTCTTTACTAACTTGTTTAACTTTAGTGTATCATGACAATGACTGTAGCAGTCTCAGAATTCCTGCTGTATTTAACATGTGCTGGTTTTGTTTTGTGAGTCTATACTAATTTCTAAAAAAATAAATCCATTTTAGCTAGCAAACAGAACTGTTTTCTTGCAAAAATGCTGAGGTATACTCTATGAGTTTTTGTTATTATCCTGACTCAATGCAGTCCATGTCCCAGTTAAAGTTTTTTTGTTTTTATTGTTGGTCAACCCCAATGTCACTGATTTTAGGTTTCCCCACTGACTTCTCCCAATGATCTGTCTCCTTTTAGATTCCTTCAACCATTTCCCCTGCATGATAGGCTATAAGGACGTCATCAGGCACTGTAAAGTCAGGTGAGGCAGATGAGTAGGTATCATACTGTGGCTCCATAGTACAGCTTTCTTTTCCTTTGACTCTAACACATCAAACATTAGGCTGGATTGGATCAATTAGGAGTGACCTGAAGTCGTGCCGACCCCTGACCCTTAGTGTAGCCTGCATTCTTCAACTCTCCCACTCACAGTCTGGAAGTCTCACCCACCTCAGCTGTAGCCTGCAATAGGGCTTATTGAGATCTTCACCCAGCATATACCTAACCCCCATGATAGGCATGCCCATCCTCCATACTTGAACCATCAGGAGTCTGAGCTACTGATCAAACTTAGATTACCTGGGCTGTTTTCAGGGATTTATTTCTCAGTTCCACTGACACAGACACTTTAAAACATACAGTCAAAAGATCCCAAACTAGGCAAGAGACTGCATAAATGAAGTCAACAGAGACTACAATACAGCAAATAAACCAATGAAAACTGGACCTCAACACCAGAAAACTGTATAAAAAATAAGTATTTAATAGTAACAAATCACATGCAAAGTTTTCAGGATATGTCTCCATTTCAGTGCTTTGAGCATTTCTGATAAGTATTGAAAAAGGAAAGTTTTTGTTTGTTTATTTACTTTAAAAGATACATCATACAATTGCTCCCTACCAGGTAGCCGGTCGATTGCTCTTGATTACAGGGCCAGAAGCCATGCCTCCTACTTTCAGATGGTCAGGTGGGAGAGGTAGTGTAGTGGTTCATGGCAAAATCTTGAATTTTGGGTTGCTATTGGCATACCACTGCAACCCTGATAAGGCCAGGATGCTGTGCCATCCCAATACCACACTCTTAAGTAACTGGCTGAATGATGAAAGCATCTTAGACTTATATTAGCAGTAGTGTATGCTTAAATTGCCTACTTTGGTACAGTGCACACAGTGGGCTGGCAAAGGGTCAGAGTTTAGAGCTAAAACCATTCAGGCTTCCAGGCTAGCTATGGTTTCCAAGTCCTACCATATATACCAATAGAGACTATCATTCTAGTTAGAGTCAAGGCAATGAGGGGGGGGGGGAACAAGGATGTCTAGTACCAAGCTGAAACCTGAGTTGATGATAAAATACTTTAAAACAAAAATAAATGTTTCCCACAAACAGGGGAAATGTCTGCCCTGTGGTTCACAGTCATTGAGGAGATTATTTTGGCAGAACTCCATACACTAACATTATAATTCCATATTTTGTGGCTATATCAAAATTGGCAAAGCTCTGCGCAGGTGAAACCACATGGTATCTCTCCACCCTGTCTCCTTATTCCGGAGTTCTGATGCATTTCTGGATGCCTACTGGCTAAGTATGGTCAGATATGCCTGATGTAAACTCACAGCTTAGTCCTCATGTCTTATTGAGAGGCAAAGAAAAAGGTAAGATAGAAATGTTCAGAAAAGAATGGCACATAGGAATCTTACAGCATCAATGTTTTCTATATTGCAGACTGAAATGGCACAGTGAAAGTGCTGCCATTCATAGAGTATAGCATTAAACACGTGTGTGTGTGTGTGTGTGTGTGTGTGTGTGTGTGTGTGTGTGTGTGTGTGTGTGTGTGTGTGTGTGTGTGTGTGTGTGTGTGTGTATGTAAACATATATGTGGATTTGAAAGATTAGGCATGGGTTCCAAGCAAGAATGGGTAGATGGTCCTGTATTTAGCAAATAAGATGAATATTCTAATGTTTCATCCAATACCTTCTAGTTTTGTTATATGTTTTAAAAGGACTGCATTTTCATGATTATTTAATCTCATATTTCTTCTCTTAGAAACATATATGATCTCAGGCCCTGCAATATAGACTCATAACTTTTATAATCGTGCCCATACCCTCACTTGCCTGTGTCTGTGCCTTCTTTATTCTGTCTTCATGAATGAAAGTGTCTACCACCTCACTGCATGTGCATCCAAACCGATATTTTGTGGAGCAATTATGCTTCAGCTTTTCCTGCTGTTGTTTGCCTGGTAGACAGATCTTGATTAACCGTTCTATATTTTTAGTATTGTCCAGCCAGAAAGTCCATTTCATGTTTTCTGTACATTAGAGCCCAGCATCAAATTTATATTATTTTATTTCAGATCTATTTTGTCTCACATGACTTGCCTATTTTCTGATTTTTGTCAAGGATTCTGTAATTCCTGTCCATACTAATTTATATCCATTGATGTGTCAGCTGTGTTATTTTTATTTAAAATGACTGGCAAAGAGTAAAACCCTACCTTTCATTTACTAGGAGAGTGTAACAAAGTTCTGCTTTTATAGAAAAGGATATACTTTGGATTAAGAGACTCCCCAGACTCTGGAATAGACTGCCCATACATGTCAAGCAGAGCGCCTCTTTGGCCCTCTTCAAAAGGAACCTTGATGATTGGATGGGAGAAAGAAAATTCACCCCGGGGATCACGTCAGTCACCCTGCTAGACAGGGGTCCAGGAAAGTAAATAGTGTGGGAAGAAATAGCCAGGGAATTGTTATGGTTAGGCTTGTATAGGCCCTGTGGCCGATAGCCTACTACCGACCTATGAAACTATGAACCTATGAATTACAGCTGCTGACCATTGGAGGGGGGGGGTCACAGCAATGGGCCTTTCTTGTATCTCACACCCGTATTAAGTAAGCAGCTGTGAAACCATCCTATTTTATTATGCTTTATACTAAATATTTTAACATCAAGCTGTAAAGACTTCATACAATAATGTGTTATTCATTTCCTATCTTTTCCCTTGCAGTCGACACTCAATGGACTTCTCTGACCTTATTTCAAAGGACTCCCAGAGTAATGTCTTTAGCAGTCTCCCAAGGAACTTTGAAAGGTAAGCAACAAGGCTATAATGTTCTCTTTAAAAAAGGAGGGTAGACTGGTATTGATAAGTAGCATTTTTTGCAGAGGGGACAACTAACAAGTACAGTTATCTACTTTAATAACACAAAGTAAAATTTAAAAATCAGAACCATGGTTCCATAGGATAGGAAAGAAGAATCTACTCCAACTCACACACAACTTTTTATTGAAAAGTTAAGCGTTTTCATTCCTACTCTTTTTCAGAACCTCTTCAGAACTAATCAAAACCATTAAAAAACAGTTTATATAATACATTGCCAGCAACATATGACTCAAAACAACCAATAACATGATATTACATAATAACAATTAACTAATGTTAAAATGTCTTAATCTTAAAATCGAACTTATAGAATAAGAGCCATTGAGGCCAGAATAACTTGTAGCATTCAATTTTAACTGCCGTTTTAACTCACAGGCTTCTAAATGTTCATCTGAATATAATCCACTCCTGTGGGTCCTGTTCAATTTGTTCTATAATAAAAAAAAAATGGAAATTTATGTGTAGGAAAATATGCCACATTTATATAAAGCATTGTTTTTTTTTTTCTTTTTAATATCCAGCAAATGTTCATATACCCTGTACTTAAAAGCTCTAGATATCTTGCCTATATAATAAGCAGGACACTCCAAGCACTGAGATACCTATACTACATTTTGAGTATTACAATTAAAATGTCCCTTAATCTGATATTTTCTTCCTCTAATGCTGAAACTATCAAAGCAAAGAATATGGGGACATTGGGAACAAGAACCACATTTCTTCATTTCTTTCTTCTTACTAAAATAATCTTGTTCCTGACATTTATATTCTAAATATTATTTGAAGGCTCTATCCCTTCTAAAAACAATCAGTGGTTTGTCTCCTATTATATTTAACAATTCTGTGTCAGTAAAAATAAATTCCAATTTCTTACAATGGATCCTACTATGGCTTTATTGTCCAGTGTATAGGTAGAAATAAAACTCTTCCTATTTTTGTCAAACTGGACTTCTCTATCAACATTAACTATAGAGTGAGAAACCCTAGCCTGATCATATGATAACAAAGAAAGATAAAACCCTGACTGTCTTTTTGTCAAAACCTCACCTCTGATAGCTAGAACAAAAATCCAAAGGATATTGTCTTCTGAAAAACATATCCTTAAGTATACTCCATTCATTAACAAAACTGAAATCATTCTAGCTTCACTAAAGATTTCTTTTGATACAATGGATGCCAGCTTGTAAAATGGAGATAAGTATTAGAAAAAGTAGGTTTGCGATAAATGGTGGAAGTAAATCTGTTGTTCTCAATGTCATTTTTATAGATGAGCATTTAGAAGCCTGTGAGTTAAAATGGCAGTTAAAATTGAATGCTACAAGTTATCCTGGCCTCAATGGCTGTTGTCCTATAAATTTGATTTTATAATTAAGACATTTTAACATTGGTTAATTATTATATATTGTCATATTATTGGTTGTTCTGAGTCATGTTTTGCTGGCAATGCATTATATAAACTGTTTTTTAATGGTTTTGATTAGTTCTGAAGAAGTTCCGAAAAAGAGTAGGAACAAAAACGCTTAACTGTTCAATAAACATTTGTGTGCGAGTTGGCATGGATTCTCCTTCCCTATCTTGTGGAAGTACGGTTCTAAGTTTGTGTTCTGTTCTTTTTGACAAAATTTAAAAATCATCTCGTATGTTAACATTCCATTGAATTAATATAGAATCAGAATCAGCCATTGTATCAAGTGTCAGTTATATCAGTTCTGTTCATAATACGTTTTTGGCATGCTTCAGCTAACCATGTTAACAGCTATTGCAAAGCAGACTTTAAGTCACAGTACATCACTCGTAGACTGAAGATTCCTGCAGCATCACAGTTCTATTCATGCAAAATATTCGGGTCTATATTACGCAATCAAATACACTTTTCTTCGAACGTGTAATATTCGAACCCAAAACATCGAAAACACTAAACTGCAAACTGCCACATCTGCAAATTTTTTCCTAGGGAAAAAATTCATGAGGCTGCAAACAACACAAACTTCACAATCCTAATCAAGTGCAAACTAAGCTGTACTGTACCTCATACCATACACATACTGTGAAGGGTTATACAATTATATCTGTATAATGACAGGCATTGCATACATTAAAGCTCGTCCAAAACAGCATAGCTAAAACAGCATATATATAGCATGTATAGTACAGCTTAGTCTGTATGGTTTATTTCATACACATGCATGTTCGAATGGCTTTCATTTATTATGTTCATTTTGGGCGTTAAATGGAAGTCCTAAATTATATTCGGTATTTTTTATTTTGTGTTTACTGTTGTTGGCTAGGATGCCACATTTTTTCTAACTACAAATTTCAAGTTTAGTTCTGGCCATCATGGTTTTTAATAACAGTCGTATGGATGGTAAGAATTAGTAGGTTTTTGAAGGTTGGTGTTGATGTTTTTAGATTAACATATAGAGTTTTAAATAATGTGTATTTTTTAATTAAACATATATTGCACATTGTTATGTTAAAGTCCACAATAATACTGACAATTCTGATTGTATTCATTAGTAGTCAGTGTGCTATAAGGCTGGAATTTTGACCATTATGGTTATTTTAATGGTCTAATGCTGTGTTGCTTTAATTTTTAAATGCTTGCATGACATCATGAGGCTCAATGTTTTAAATTTGGTAGCCTAGTTTTCAAATGTACTTTTAAAAGTGTGTTTCATGGTAAAAAGGTTTTTGTCTGAAGAAGCTGGAGAATTTTCTACCAGCGAAAGTGCTTACAATAAATGTGTTTATAACAATTTGTGGTTGTTTATTGGAGTGGACTGAGAGCCTACAGCCTGTGGTTTTTCGACTTAGTTAACCCAAGTTTGAACAGTGGCTCCAGCACTTGCTGAGAATGGCATGAGGAATGGAAGGAATGACATGACTATGTCATCTCATCTGCCTCTTTGGGGGAGGGTGTAGGGTGCATGACTGGGGTGATCATTCCCATTGTAGAAAAGTCAACTGAGATTGCAAGTCCTACATGAGTGCTGGATTTAAGGGGAGGGGGAAGAGCAGTCTTAAGGTGCCATTCACTTGTGGAAGTAGTGATACAGCTCTGTTTATGCCCATTGCATACCAAAGCCTGGGCAGACTACTGGGCAGGGGGCAATGGGAGCTAAAAAGCAGACATTGAATGGTGATGGCTTCAATTTCCACTGTTCATCTTTCATCCCAGGAGGATGAATGGTCCTTAAGGCTGTTACTTCATAGGGAATAAAAGAAAAGCATGGCACAGGAGCAGGGAGAAGAGCCTGATTTCTACTGAGGCAGGAAGCAAAGGCTAAACAAAAAAATTCTGTTCGTACTGCATGAATGACTCATCTCAGTAATGATCAATGCATCCTGCTTCTTATTCCATTTCTACCCTCACATACATACTTCCTTCTTATTTTTAGAGCTGTATTGAATGTTGTTGTTGTTGTGTCTTTCGGCTTTTCCTGGTTAGGGGTTGCCACAGCGGAACTCCGGTCCGCTAATGATTGGCAGTAGATTTTTACATGCCGAGTTGCTAGCTCTGACGCACAACCTTCAACGAAGGTATGCCCATTCATGCATGTCTCCACGCAGAAGACGCTCTAGCTGAGAATCGAACCGGACAGCATTTTACTGAGAGGCGACAATGCTACTGCAGCACCACCACCGCAGTATAACGTTATGATTCTAATCTTCCTCCTGTCTGGCTACTCATGGCAATTTATATAGGTCCTTATTTTATCCTTCTCAGCTGTTACTTATTATTCCCCTCACTCCTGTGGCTTTACCATATAAGCACATCTTTCTGTTCAGTCAATCTGTGATACCAGAAATGAACAAGCCATATCATATTGTTCAGGTGAGGTTTCAGAAAGGAATAGGCCTCAGAATGACTCCCTGGAGCTGAGCATAAGTCACTTGGTTGTTAAAAAAAAAATCACTTGCCTTACTGTTAAACTTGTCTCCTCTAACTTGTATAGCCTTCTTGTGACCAGCCACTACTTCTCCAAGGCTATATATCAGTCTGTCATTTAATGCTCAGTAGAAAGCTTTTCTAAACTCTGGATTAAGCCAAGCCACTAAAATAACTTCATTAACCTTATGACTTGCTCAGCTGTAATACTGTAACACACTGATTTGGCATGAGTTTACATCTACAGAAGTGTGGTAACTTGAGTCACTGTGATAATTAAAAAAAAAAAGAAGCAAGTACTTGCTTCTTCAAGGGCTTAGGTGTCACTTATCTCTGAAAAGAAATCAGTCTCACAACCATCTTATTTATAGACTGTCTTTTAAAGCTTCCAGCACTTACAAAACTATATCATTCTAGAGCGCAATATTCCAGCTCTAATTATGAACCTCTTCAACACTGTGGCAGTTCTTTATCACCCCCCCCCCTTTACTGTAACAGCCATCTGCATTTTAGTGTTCATACCTGTTGCACCCTTGACACATCTTGGGTGCATATTAAAACTATATCCTGCAGACATTCATTACATTCTATTCCAGTCTATGGTCCACTAGCATGACATTTCCTACACTGTACCCTCCTTTGTGACATCAACAATTTATATATATATAATCCATTGTTCTAATTATACTATCCCATTATAACAGCATGTCACATTTTATCTGGTCAGCTCTGCAGTGCACTTTGCAGATTACAGAAATCTCTGCCAGATGTCCCTTGGGTATGAACAATTAGTTAAGTTCCCCTCCTCATATGTATCTCTGGCAGTTCCTCCATCAACATGTGACATCCGATAAATCAACAAAATAGGTAGGTAGTGGCACAGTTTGAGGATGTCAGCCCCAAACAAAATTCATCCCACAGGGTTTGCTGAATCTCCATTATAACAACCACAGGTTGTGTAGACAGGATGTGCTAACTAAATAAATGCAGCACATTTCAAGACTTTAAGCACACAAAATATGAAATGGAGTTGAGGAAATTAACATTTTCACCTTATATAATTTGACAGTGTGTCCTTACTTTTGGTTTACTATTCATAATTATAAACAATTAACCACTGTTAAATAACTATTTCCTTAATCATGAACAGTGTTTAATTAAAACCATCTACCCAGGCATATATATATTTCTTTTGTATAGATCATCAGTTTCTGACTATATGAGTCAGGATATTTGTTTCAATTACTTATAGCACTTGTAAAATGAAATTATATCTTCTGGTAATATCACTGAATAATATTTTAAGAGGTTTTTTTTGCTTTGTTACATATGTGTTTTACATAAAATAATTACACTTCTAATGACTGAAATTCTTCAAAAATACTTTTTTTCCCCAAGTATGTTTTATAGACTATATAGAAAGTTTTTCTTTAAATATGGTTCTCATATACTGACACTTTTATGCTTACTTCTGCTTTATAATAACTAAATGTTGAATTAAATAATTAAATTCTGGGATCAGTTTTACAAAATATTTTACCTTAGTAAATATAGATAAACACTACACTACTACAACTAGGAATAGTTATTGCCAAGTCAAGATGTGCCATGCTGATAGACATAGAAGACTGAATGTTGTAATTAAATCAAAAGGTGCTTCAACAAACTATTACTTTAAGGGTGTGCACACGCATACTTATACAACCAGCTTATTGTACATTTTTTATTTTTTAGATTTTTCCCCTAACAGATTTGTTTTTCAATTGAATTGTTTTACTTTAGTAAATATAGATAAACACTACACTACTGCAACTAGAAATAGTTTTAACTATTATGTGTTAGCGCTATTATTGAAATGTGTCAGAATGGATTTTCTCCAGCAGGATTATTACAGGCATTACAGCTGAGAAAATGGACTTCTGTATTTCAGACCAGAAACATGTTTACAGCAGTTGTATGCTGCAAGCTAGTTAAAGCTAAAATTGCTGCTTTCTTAAACAAAAGAATGTTATAGTCTGACCTTGTTCTGTTACATGTTCGATAATGGATGCAGCATTGTTTGTGTGACTGTACAGATGAAATCTTGTCAATTTTGTACTGTATGAAAATGTTGAAATATAACAAGTGTTGAATTGGCAGGAATTTTCCAGAATATTGCTTCATGTACAAAAGGGCTGTAGCTGTTTATGTTTGCTGTTGTTCTGGTTAAGTCTATGTTATACTTCTCTCTGTGCCACTAATCTAGTCTGATAATAAATCTTTTGCCTTGAATTGCTTTCATGTCTTAGTGGATTTGCTAATGATGGACGGTAATAAAAAACCTCTTAATAGCCTGTACTTTGACTTTCATAGTTTCTTAGAAATCTTACATTTATTAAAAAATCAGAGTCTTGCATTCTAGTCAGACTTTCTTGTACTTTTAATTTATGCAGTTAGTAGGCCAAATATAATATTTTTCTAAATGTTCTTCTCTGCCAAACCTTAGCTGATTACATTCCATGCTACAAGTGTTACTACACCATGCTGTACATTCACCTAAATAGTTTCACCAAATATGAGGTTGTGTTCTCATTAGCAGTAATACTGCCAATTTGCAGACATCTCTGAATGTTGACACATTATTTCAAGAAATATTGGAAAAGATGCCAAGATAGTATTAGTTTTTTTTTTTTTTTTTGACATTCAGTTTAAGTCCCTTGTCTCTCTATTAACCAGTTCCATTCCCATGTGCTGATACTGGGGTTTACAATTGGAATGAAATTGAATGTTCTGGTCATTTCTATGCAGACCACCTCTGGTTCAAAACGTTATACTGGTCATGTTTTATATATATATATATATATATATATATATATATATATATATATATGGGTCTACTTCAGAAGACCAAACTCTTACTTACCCGACTCCCACTTGGCCGAGATGAAACCATCGACAACTTCAGAAGACCGACACCTTAAACAGTGGCTTTTCACATGAGGTAAGTAACCCCTTGGCCGTCCCATTGAACTTTGCCCTTTACCCCCAGTGGTAGTGCAATCTCAGAGTTGGTATACTTAGTTAGAGGGATGTGGGGGCGAAGCCACCCACATCGGTGTGTTTAGTTTTGTTTCGTTTAGTTTTTTTTTGGGATGGACATGTGGTTGCTTACTTCACATGAAAAGTCAGTGTTCTAGGTGCAGTCTTCTGAAGCTGTTGGTGGTTTTGTCTCAGCCAAGTGGGAGTCGGATAAGTGAAACGTAGGTCTAGTGAAGTAGACCCACATATATACATATATATATATATATATATATATATATATATATATATATATATATATATGTGTGTGTGCGTAAAATGACCTTATTGCTTATGCCTAAAACAGTATTTTATTCAGGGGTGACCCCCACACCCCCCACACCCCTGGAAATTATATATATCAACTCTAAGATCCAACACAAGTGGGGGAAGGGCAGCTCCAGACCCTGTGGTACCGTAATCTCAGACACAGAGTTCTTTGGAGTATTTGCTCTTATTAATTACACCCATACATCTACATATACACCTTCTGAACCTATGCTAAAAAGTCCATAATTTCAAACCTTCATTTTTGAATTACTTTTGAAACAAGTTATTTTTTAACTATTTAGTTTTTAAGTGCATGGTCTTTTAATATTTATAGTGGATATAAAAAGTGTACACACCCCTGTTAAAATGCCAGGTTTTTGTGATATAAAAAAATGGGACCACAATAAATCATTTCGAAACTTTTCTCACCTTTAATGTGACCTATAACCTGTACAATTCAATTGAAAAACAAACACGTGTTAGGGGGGAAAAATATAAAAAAAAACAACTTACAATAAGCTGGTTGCATAAGTGTGCACACCCTTAAACTAATACTTTGTTGAAGTATCTTTTGATTTAATTACAGCATTCAGTCTTCTTGGGTACACACCTGCCATCAATTAAAGAGACTCTGATTAACCCCAAATAAAGTTCAGCTGTCCTAGTAGGATTTTCCTGACATTTAGTCACTTGCCTACTACAGCAAAAGCCATGGTTTGCAGAGAGCTTAGAAAGCATCAAAGGGATCTCATTGTTGAAAGGTATCAGTCAGGAGAAGGCAAAAAAAACATTTCCACAGCATTGGATGTACCATGGAACACAATGAAGACTATCAAAAAGTGGAGGAAATATGGGATACCAGTGATGTTGCAAAGAACTGAAAGTCCCTCCAAAATTGATGAAAAGGCAAAATGAAAACTAGTTAGGGAGACTGCCAAGAGACCTACAGCAACACTGAAGGAGCGGCAGGAATTTCTGGCAAGTACTGGTTGTGTACTACATGTGACAATGATCTCCCGTATTCTCCATATGTCTGGGCTAGGGGGTAGGGTTGCAAGACGGAAGCCTTTTCTTATACAGAAAAACATCCAGGCCTGGTTAAAATTTGCAAAACAATACATTAAGTCTCCCAAAAGCATGTGGGCAAATGTGTTATGGACTCATGAGACCAAGGTTGAACTTTTTGGCCACAATTCCAAAAGGTACATTTGGTGCGAAAACAACACTTCACATCACCAAAAAAAATCCCAATGGTGAAGCATGGTGGTGGCAGTATCATGCTTTGGTCTTGCTTTTCTTCATCTGCAACTGGGGCTTTAGTCAAGGTGGAGGGAATTATGAACAATTCCAAATACCAGTCACTTTTGGCCCCAAACCTTCAGGCATCTGCTAGAAAGATGAAGAAGAATTTTGCCTTTGAACATAACAATAACCCCAAGCATACATCCAAATCAACAAAAGAATGGCTTCACCAGAAGAAAATTAAAGTTTTGGAATGGCCCAGCCAGACCCCAGACCTAAATCCAATAGAAAATCTGTGGGGTGACCTGAAGATGGCTGTGCACAAGAGATGCCCTTGCAATCTGACAGATTTGGAGCACTTTTCCAAGGAAGAGTGAGCAAATATTGCCAAGTCAAGATGTGCCATGCTGATAGACATAGAAGACTGAATGCTGTAATTAAATCAAAAGGTGCTTCAACAAACTATTACTTTAAGGGTGTGCACACGCATACTTATGCAATCAGCTTATTGTACATTTTTTTTATTTTTTAGATTTTTTTTCCCCTAACAGATTTGTTTTTCAATTGAATTGTTCAGGTTATAGGTCACATTAAAGGAGGAAAACATTTTGAAATGATTTATTGTGGTCTCATTTTTTTATGTCAGAAAAACCTGGCATTTAAACAGGGGTGTGTACACTTTTTATATCCACTGTATGTCTGTCTCTCACCGTCTTTCTTTCTTTGTTTTTCTCTCTCTTTCTCTCACTGTCTCTCTTTCTTTCTGTCGACCTCTCTGTGTACCCCCTTTTCTCTCAACTAATATCTTTGTGGAATATGAATGATGGAAACTGAATGACTGAGGAAGAAGAGAAAATATGCTGTCAAAAATTGTTTTGACTTTGGACTAGATTTCATTGATTATGGTCTGTAGTTAACATAGACACAACTAAAGTAAAGCTCCTATGATCAGAATTGTTTTTGCATAGTATACTTATTCCCTGATGTGTGCGTAACACCAGATCCTCTCAGTAGAGCAACACCATTAGCATAGACCAAAGTGTGCATCTCTGAATCCTGGTGATCAGTTTCTCTTTCATTACTGAAAGCTTTTGTACAGTGTTGATGAGATGGGAACCTGCAGGTATTACTGTTCTCTGCAATATATAGCAATTTATTTTATTTTATTTATTTATTGCATGTTTGCGAAGTGGGCCACTATGACCATTTTTCAGTTATGATCTCATTACATGGAAAGTAAATATAAGCATAATCAAACAAATCAGAACAAAGTAATTACTGACTGTAACAAAAAAAAAATTATCATGAAGTACTGTGTCAGTGTGGTATACTACTGGAGTACTTTCTAAACAAGATAATTTTGTAGTGATTGTAAACCTCCAGAAGAAATGAAAGATAGTCCCTAAATTGTGTTACTCAGCATGGTGGTATTGTTTCTGAGTTGTTCTACTCGTAAGTTATCGGCCGGTGATAATGAGTAAAGTGAACACCTGATGTTGTTGGGCTGAGCTATTTGCTGTGGTACTGGCCTTAGATAGTGCAGGTAATGCGGACCTTAAATTATATAAACATTACTGTCCCATTGATCTTGTTGGGGATGCGATTCATGAAGTCCCCTCACAATATGCCTGTTTATTCTGTCTTTCATTCATTTTGGCTTGACAGTCCAAATAGGTGGAGTCCAATTACACTGAAGGTGCAGGGAGAAAATTTCCAGATATACTTGATTTATTAACTATAAAAGTCATAAGACAATAGACCTGAAATTGTGAAAGTGCAGTTATTCCTTTGAAAGGTATATTAGTTTATTACTATACTTCCTTGATTACCCGCGGTGGTGGTGCTGCAGTAGCGTTGTCGCTTCACAGTAAGACGCTGTCCGGTTCGATTCTCAGCTAGAGCGTCTTCTGCATGGAGACATGCCTTTGTTGAAGGCTGTGTGTCAGGGCTGGTAACTCGGCATGTAAAAATCAAGTACCAATCATTAGCGGACCGGAGTTCTGCTGTGGCGACCCCTAACTGGGAAAAGCCGAAAGACACAACAACAACAACAACAAAAAACTATACTTCCTTGATTAACAAATGAAAACTAGCTTAATTGTTAGTAGCCTTAGGCTCACATTTAAGAAAGTTGCAATGGCAAACTGTAAGAGCAGGAAGATGCTCATGATTTCACTGGGCAAAGATTATAAAATGTGCTTAAAAACATCAATATGTATATACTCTATAGAATCCATTCAAAAATAGCTATGTGTCTTCTTACTATGTTATATCTTCTTTTCACAGTGAAACTATAAGTGACTACTCTGATCCCATAAAGCGACATTCATTCAATTATGCCTACAGCAGCCCTTCAAGTATTTATAACAGGTAAGTGGCTGGATCATAACACCCAGTTCCATGAGGCAGAAGAGTGCTTCATCCCCAGTGAATGAACTAATTTTCAGCTAGTTGTCTCATTCATGCCTATAATACTTTTTTATGTAGACTTCCATTTAACACCTATAGCTCCTTATAGTATCCAAACCTTTTTTGGGGTCTGGTTTCTATAACTAAGTGGCTTACTTAGTAATAATATGCTGTATTGAAAGGGCAAACAGTTATTAACACAATTGCACTGTCATGTGATAGCTTATATCTGGTTAATAAAATTATCCCAAAAATATATGTCTACGTTGGATAGTTTTCATGATATGACAATTTGTTTTTTGAAAGTTTAGCAAAAACTACAATTCAGGATTTGTGTGCCTTATATTATATCATTTATTCAATGAATATGACTGAATGGTCTCAGGACAGAGCTTGGGATAACCACAAGTGGTCCATCATTAAAGAATGGTTATTAGATATAACAAAATACCATGTAGTACTCTCAGAGAAATAGCTCAAAGATCAGGAAAACAATGTGGTGTAATGATGAACTTAAATCATTAGGGAATAAAATATTTGCAAATTTATAAAAAAGAATGAAGTGGACAAAATCAGTGAACCACAGAAATAGATAAGACAAGATTAAAAAAAATGATGTTGTAAAGCCTTGTCTTTTTACATTAGATGATTCAGAGTCAACTGGCAGCCTAAAGTCTAGAGGAGCTGGAATGCGGAGGCAGGAAAAGAGTGACATTTGTCAGGTCTCTCTCCTTGGGGACATACCTCTCCAAAATCCTTGATTTTACAAAATATGACTGTTTTTTCCCTCGCATTTTTGCTCTATTCCTCATAAAACGTTTGATTTTTTTTTTGGTAAGTCAGTGAGGATTACTGTACATTCAGTAATGCCACGCATTAAAGTTTCATACCTCTTTTTCTTCAGAAAAACCATGTTGATGCAAAACCAGTGTCTGTCTCTAAAGAAAGTGAAGTGAGTGAGAGAGTGACTGCCACAGCAACAGTATTATTACCTTCCCTCACATTCACGTTTGTTCATCACTGCCACAGCAACAGTATTATTACCTTCCCTCACATTCACGTTTGTTCATCACTGCTACAGCAACAGTACTATTACCCTCCCTCACATTCACATTTGTTCATCACTGCCACAGCAACAGTATTATTACCTTCCCTCACATTCACATTTGTTCATCACTGCCACAGCAACAGTATTATTACCTTCCCTCACATTTACGTTTGTTCATCACTGCTACAGCAACAGTATTATTACCTTCCCTCACATTCACATTTGTTCATCACTGCCACAGCAACAGTATTATTACCTTCCCAAACATTCACATTTGTTCATCACTGCCACAGCAACAGTATTATTACCTTCCCTCACATTCACGTTTGTTCATCACTGCTACAGCAACAGTACTATTACCTTCCCTCACATTCACGTTTGTTCATCACTGCCACAGCAACATTATTATTACCTTCCCTCACATTCACGTTTGTTCATCACTGCCACAGCAACAGTATTATTACCTTCCCTCACATTCACGTTTGTTCATCACTGCCACAGCAACAGTATTATTACCTTCCTTCACATTCACGTTTGTTCATCACTGCCACAGCAACAGTATTATTACCTTCCCTCACATTCATGTTTGTTCATCACTGCCACAGCAACAGTATTATTACCTTCCTTCACATTCACGTTTGTTCATCAAGGTTGTTTTTCTCCTTTAGCCAAGCTGTTACAAATACCCTCCATTTCCCTCTCAGGGGGAATGACAAAAAAGCACCGGTACTTATAAGGCATAGATTTCGATAGTGATAGCAGATAAATATTTTACAACAGTTATACCTGAAGTTGGTCCCAGTGCCCTTAAAGAGGCCTTAGGAGAGTGGCTCTCAACTATTTGTCATTGGTGGAATGATATGACCTTGTCCCATAATAGGGATGCACATAGGAGTACGCACAGAGGTCTCCCCCTACCACACCTTTTGTGGAACATGATGTCGGCATAAAATATATAAATGTCTACATAAATGAAAAACAGGCAAAGATCAATGGCGTGTCCATAGAAAGATCCACTAGATAAAAAAGTAATATCGATTAAAGCATTAAGAAATCTTTGTTAAATTGTGAATTGAATTAATGGAAGTAAAATAACAGAATCTCATAAGGATATTATCTACCTAAAACTGCAGATCAAACATAAGAAACACTGCAGATAAAAACACAAATAAAGGTCAGTGATGCAACAACTATAACAACCAACCAAATTAGTGTTAACAATAAGTGAGCAAAATAACTGTCAAATTTCCTAACATTAGATTAATAAAACTGCAGGAGAGAATTAAAACATTATTAATGTACCCATACAATAACAGTAATCCATATCTGAGTATAGTTTATAGTGAAAGGTACCCATATAACAGCAGTAATCCATGTCTAGGGGTATCTTATTCTTGAATATACCCATGCATTAGTGGAAATCCATGTCTAGGTGTAGGTTTTAGTGGAATGTACTCATACAATAGCAGGAATCCATGTCTGGGTGCAGGTTTTAGTGAAACATACCCATACAATAGCAGTAATCCATGTCAGGGTGTAGGTTTTAGTGAAACATATCCATACAATAGCAGTAATCCATGTCAGGGTGTAGGTTTTAGTGAAACATACCCAAACAATAGCAGTAATCCATGTCTGGGTGTATCTTATACTCGTACATACCCATGCAATAGCAGTAATCCATATCTGGGTGTATCTTATACTCGTACATAACCATGCAATAGCAGTAATCCATGTCTGGGTGTAACTTATAGTGGAATTTACCCATACAATAG
The DNA here is from genome assembly GCF_019279795.1 of Protopterus annectens. NCBI lineage: Eukaryota > Metazoa > Chordata > Ceratodontiformes > Protopteridae > Protopterus > Protopterus annectens. The sequence goes on along the minus strand of NC_056749.1, from coordinate 237,435,547 downwards.
CAGTAATCCATGTAGTGGTAATCCATGTTTGGGTGTAGGTTATAGTAGAATGTACCCATATATTACTAGTAATCGTAGTGCCGTAGTGTTGGTTATAGTGGAATGTACCCATGCACAAAGTTGTGCACTCATTATAAATTCACACCAGCAACTGATAAATCCCATCAGAGTCCACAGTGGGGCTGTGGGTTATGGTTATCTGCCATTTTCCATTATGCATAATTAAAAATATTTTCATTGCACGTTCAAGTGCCAACTTCAGCATCCAGAAGAAATATAATGTCTGGACATAGTTCATGCATGTTGGTTTCTGGAAAACAGTATGAACATTCATGGAAAGGTATGGGAGAATTGTGTTATTGATGTAATCTGTGACTTGCAAGCAGTACTGGAGGAAATGGAGTCACTGCATTTTGTGTAGATGTGTTGTGGATATATGCTTTTCTCTGAAAATGGTGGAAAAGGCTTTAAAATTCAGGTTATGAAGTGTGAGATGCACATGACCGGTTAGTCTGTCAAACATTAACAGAGATATACTGTATGTCTGAATGTTTTCAGGCATTATTTACAGGGTACAAAAAACTGCATTTAGAACTCTATTTACTAGCCATTCACAGCTCTGCTTTGCAGGAATGTGATATAGGAGCATTTTGTTTATATTGTCCTAGGCTAGTGAATAAATTAGTAAAATTCTTTTTTTTCCTGTTTTTTTATCCCTTTGCATACCTCCAGCTGACTGTCAACTGCTTTGTCCTTTTCCTGTTGCTCCTGTCCCCAGTTCTAGGCCTTGGGCTGAGACCATGCCAGCCATCTTGGCATGCCATGATTCTAGGGTTTTCTTAGGCCCCATTCTGACTACCTGGTGACATTATGGTGTGAGGCTGGGCAGGCAGTGAGTCAGTGTCTCTGAAGATGTGTCTGCCATGGGATCTAGGGAAGCCCTGCCTCCTCAACCATCCCACATAGCCAGACCAGCAAATTTCAGCCCCCACCAGTTCTTAAGAGCAATTCACCAACCACCACAGACTCTTCTGCTAGGATAGGAATGTTGTCCATCCTCTCTGCTACTCCATTAGTTGCCTGAGCTGTGAATCAGTCCCAGGTCATAATCAGGAGTTCATCCCTTTATGCTGACAGGGAGGTTTATTCTTTTTTATTTCTGACATGTATGATATTAACGGTTACTCATAAAGGGAGGTTGGAATTAAGGGAAGAGAGAGAGAGAGAGAGATGGGTTAAAGATAGGGATTATATAGTACAAACCAGTTAAGGAAATGTGGGACAGTGCGGCATGTAGTGTTTTAACACATTTAGTATATAAGCAAAAGAAGATGAGCATATGAGGCATATATATATATATATATATATATATATATATATATATATATATATATATATATATATATATATACACACATATTTAATTAAGTATAGATATATATGTTTGTAAGTATATCTATATGAACCTTAACCTTCATTTATACAGGAATGTTCATGTCACATCTGCTACCATCAGTATTATATTATTTATGAGTTCAAAGTATAAAAATAACATCCATCAGAATGCATATAAACCAGTCAACAATAAATATGCATTAAATGTTCTTCTACTTTCATCTAGTGGCCAAAGGGCAAAATTACAAAAACAAATTAAATGTTTTAAAATACTGTATATGAGTGTGTGTGTACATTCATATTATTCTTGAGGTGTTATTAAATGCAATACTGTCTTAAATTTATAAATGTTAATTGCAACCTGACACAACTTTTGCTCCAACAATCTCAATTTCTCTTTTCTATCTAGGAATAAATTCCATCCCTACTTGTTTTGACCATGTTTTAATATTTTGTCTACACCCAGAAATGTGAGCTATGTAGAATAATGAGTGAAAGCTTATTGTACATTTCTGACTTTTTTCTTCTCAAATTGCTGAGATATCCAGCTATTTTTGAGTCCAAGGACATGATGTCTCTTTCCTGCTTAGAAAGCACTGCATGCATGTTTCACCCATATCATCTGTTCTGAATTATAAGTAATAAAATCTTTGCTCTCATATGTCCTAGATGTGTTTTTGGTATACAGTGTTTCTACATGTGTAAAAATATGTTTAGCAATGACCTACTTTATTTTAAATGTATTACTTGCATATGACACAGTAAAGCAAATACTAGCCTGTCCCCAAGCTCTACCTTGCATAAATTGATTTTACATAAATGTCCTGTCTTAACTTATCCCAAATATCTAGATTTTCACAGATGCTGTCACCCTTATAATCAGCTGTAGTTAAAACATTTATTTAAATCAAGCACAGCTTTTTCATAATCTAGCATCACTGCAGATTCTCTTCACACTAAGTAATTGTGCCTTTCTGATACACTCAATATGTTTTGGACTGACAACTGTTACCTGTCAGAAAGGAATTTTATGAGAAATGCTTCTGACAAAGTTATATCTGAACAGTATCATCCAACAATGTGGAACAGAAACAACCAAAAAGTCAGTTGTGAAAAGCTCAAGTTTCATGGTTACTTTAGCTTTATACCCATTGTTTTTTAAATAGATCAGGTAGCGCCAAGATGGTTTGAGTATTACTTCAAAATTGAACGTTTACAATTCAGTGTGGCAATACTAGTTCAGATAACAGAAAATGTTCTGTGGGATCCAACAAGGATCCACCTTGGGCCCTTTATGATTTTCTATATTCATTAACAACCTAACATTTAATTTACCTACTATAAGCTGCATATTGTTTGAAGGTGACATTTAGTCTTAGGTCAGGCACCACTTTACCAAAAACACAACAAAGTTTATAAAAGGACTTCAGTGACATATGAGATTGGCTACTTAGGATGGAACCATTCATTAGCTATAGCTAAACAACTACAATGTTATCTGGCATCTATAAAATACTTAAAAATAAACCTGAGCTAAGCATTTTAAACCCTCTTTGGTATCTTACTCGCTCAGCATCTTACATTATTATGAATATGGAACACATAACTCATAAGGATCTAGCACAACTCAAAATAGACTCTATACATTCCAACCTACCTACCAACCCAGCAAGGTCCATACCAATCTAAATGCAATTCTCCTAAAGTCAAATGCTGTTTCCCAAAATCTACTCTGAACTCAGTACAGAATATAACTCATTCACACACACACACACACACACACACACACACACACACACACACACACACACACACACACACACACACACACACTCATTCACACACACACACACACACACACACACACACACACACACACACACACACACACACACACACACACACACACACACACATGCACACAAACATTAAGGGAAGCGGTAAAAAGATTTTCTGATTCATAACCCTAGTTAGCCCTAGAAAGCATCACAGTTCCATACTACAGAGAACAAAATGGTTGTTAGTAACTGCTACCGCAACACTTTTTGTTAAGTTTCACAACATTCAAGCAATTATTCTCTTCTTTTGCTCTCTTCTAGTGTCTCAACTTAAGACACAGGCTTCCCAATTACCCACACTGCTGAAACAGAGAAGATACCAGCATTCTTGTAAGACCTCCATTCATGAAAATATAAATGAAAGGGCTATCTCCAGGATCAAGGACCTCCTGGAAGTCAGAGAAATTAGTGGTTTTAAGCATTTCAAGGATTAGCTAGTACAATGCAGAAATAGTGAAAACAAATGTATCTGTTTTGATGCAAGATAAAATCACAAAGCAACATCACAAATGAAGTGCTAGAAAACTACTTTGATTATTACTGACACACACAAGTTTATTTTTTCTGAGACTTCAGATCAGGTATTCTGGGTATGACTCCTTCTGTACCTCCAGGTAATATAACCTGAGCAAGTCACTTCAGTTATCAAGTAGCTCAAATGATTTAAGTGGACTTAGCCATTTGGCAAAAAAAATAAAAAATACTTATGGAAAGCCTAGAGTTGTTCCATGGCTGTACATGAAAAAATGATATACTGATATAGGCAGATACTAACAGTTCTAATGTTTAACACCCAAAGTGAAAGGTACAGATGCAATATAAAGTTTCATGAGGTACCAAAAGACACAGGTATAGACATTCCATGACTGGACAAAAATTTGTGAGTTTTCATGCAGAATCAACTGAAACTCATGAGCTATGAAATGACAGTCTATAAAACGTAAAAAGAAAGTGCTTTCCTTATCTTTCAGAGACAGAGTGTAAAAATAAATGTGGGATGGTATCTCCTTATGATTTTCTGCTATCCACTTTATCTTTGTTTACTATTTTTGAATGAAAAAAAGTTGAAGAAATGCAAATAGTATCTCCACCAGCCTGTGAATTATACCACCATAATATGACTTTATTTAACCATTGTGCATTTGTATTTACAGATTAGGAGAAGGGTCCTGCACATACTGTGGGAATGAAATCGGAGATGCTCCAAAGATTAAAATCGAACATTTGAATATAAACAGCCATGCAGACTGCTTTAAGGTAAGGACATTTGATAGGTGGTGAACCAGACAAGCAGACACACTGATTTCTGCTTTAATGTTTTTATTGTTTTTTTTTTTTTTTGGTTTTCTAGTCACAGACATTTAAGAGACACTACCAAATTTCTTTTCATGATAATTGTACTTTTACACAAACACACACACACACACTTTCCTTTCCTTTTCCTCCCATAGGAGTAACGGTTTCATTCACACTGGTAGAAGTTTCCTTTCATTTTTCTACTGGCATGCTCATTTTTACTTCATCTACATATTTTGTCATTTTTCCTTTTAGCCACTTTTCTTCTCCTTTACTTGTTCCCACTATAAAACTGCATTCACTTCCTACCCCAATGCCTGGAGGAAACCAAATTCTTTGATGTTTGTATGCACCCGTCAGCCTCCTCTGTTACATCTAGTATACTAGTATATATGCCCCATAATGAAATGATTGACACCTGTTAAATTTGCACTATATTCCTTTTTTGGGGGATGTTTACTGCAGTATCTGTTGTGTGGGAGAATTTTATTACAGTATGTTTTCTGGTAAGAGGTTTAAATTCTGACTGAGATTTGTATGTGTGATTGCTGGAATAGTGAGACTGTTCAAAATTGGAGACTTGCATATACACTCTGAGAGCACTGTGTCTCAGGGTGTTCCCTTTTCTCTCAGGTAGAGCACTGTGTCTCAGGGTGTTCCCTTTTCTCTCAGGTAGAGCACTGTGTCTCAGGGTGTTCCCTTTTCTCTCAGGTAGAGCACTGTGTCTCAGGGTGGTCCCTTTTCTCTCAGGTAGAGCACTGTGTCTCAGGGTGGTCCCTTTTCTCTCAGGTAGAGCACTGTGTCTCAGGGTGTTCCCTTTTCTCTCAGGTAGAGCACTGTGTCTCAGGGTGTTCCCTTTTCTCTCAGGTACAGCACTGTGTCTCAGGGTGTTCCCTTTTCTCTCAGGTAGAGCACTGTGTCTCAGGGTGTTCCCTTTTCTCTCAGGTAGAGCACTGTGTCTCAGGGTGTTCCCTTTTCTCTCAGGTAGAGCACTGTGTCTCAGGGTGTTCCCTTTTCTCTCAGGTAGAGCACTGTGTCTCAGGGTGTTCCCTTTTCTCTCAGGTAGAGCACTGTGTCTCAGGGTGTTCCCTTTTCTCTCAGGTAGAGCACTGTGTCTCAAGGTGTTCCCTTTTCTCTCAGGTATGGCAATCTGAGAGTCAGTATATATAAGTAGCAGGGGTGTGGTTAGTGCAGTCCTCACCTTGAGGAGCACTTTAAAGAAGAGTGGTGATTGTTGACATTCACTGTTCACCTTTAACTTTGCTGTTTTGCCTATAATTGCAGGACCTGTACTTATGGGTCTCAGAATTACAGCACAGACCCTTATTTTACACTTCCTTTGTGACAGTTTTGCATGTGCTAGGCTTTATTGCAATGCTTTTCTGTTGCGGTTTAGGGTGTGACCAATGTAGGAGGTGGATCTTAGAGGTGTTTGTGCATCGTGGTTCTTCAAAAGAATAATTTCTATGCATCTTGAAAACTTAACTTTTTGATCAACCTTTTCATCGCTTACATCTAGCATAAATTCCAGCTAATAAGTACCTGTCTGAGCAGGAATCTTTGTTCTCCTCCTAGCCAGTTGCAAACTATAATACTCTGTAGGCCTTTATTCCTCAGACTAGATTTGTGGTACACCTGTGAAGACAATGCCCTGAAATCAGTACAGTTTACTCAACCATCTATTGAAGTTCATGTTCCTACTACCACCTGTGCAGTAGACAGAAGCATTTCAACCAGTTTTAATTTGTCCTTATTACCTAATGCCCATTCCCGAGTTCCACACCCTTCTCCTGTACTCTTCTGGTCTCTTGGCTGGCCAGGTCATTAATCTCTGTGCTAAGGTGGACACAAAGCTTCCTATCTTGTGTAGGTTATCCTGTAATTAAGAGGAGCTGGTGCGTATCCCTCCTTGCCATGGCTCCAGGCATGCACCTTACTTGTCCATTCCCATCGCTTGTTCTTCCAGTCTAATAACTGATTCCTCCAACAGAAAATGTCCCCTTCTGTTCTGGGCCAAACTGCCATCCATATGTGGGTCTTGTTTGAGAAAGTTTTCAACAGCCTATTAACTCTCCATCTGTCTCTGGCAGGACAGCATAAGAATTTTGGAAAGCTTCACTTGGAAGGCTGTGCCCCCTTTTATCTATTCATATACTTGCAGAGTCAACACTTTTTCATTTCTGCAATTTTAGCATGATCTCAGGTAGCAGTGGTGACTTTATAGTCATTCAGTCTGAGAGACATTCTCTGGGTTTCCTCAGACTCCTCCCACAAATCATCAGTAACCTTTCTAAGTGCAAGAAGTCAGCTACAGATAGGACAATACAATTTCCTTTTGGTCTCCCTCAAGAATGCTGTCCTACCATAGCCAGCTTTAGGCCTAGGCAGCTGCCTAGGGTGCCACTCTAGCAGGGGTGCTTTTCCAGTATGTATTTCTTTATTTTTTGTAGTAAAGAAATTGTTTATTTTAAAATGTGTTGAATGAATACAGGAAAAAAAATGAAAAGTAAAATAAACTGAGAAAAACAAAAAAACATAATCTGAATAGTGTAGGTAGACCAGGATGGGGGCACCAGGTGATTTGAGGGGGAGCTATGGAGCCCTTTTGTCAAGGGCACCAGTTGACCAAAGGCCAGCCCTGGGTTCCACAGCCAGTATACTGTACCATTCTCTTATATTCTTTTATTCTTGGTCTTTAACGCCTCCCATCCTCACAACCATGAATTATCCACCACTCATTGGCATATTCATTCCTTCACCTTACCGTCAAACATCTGATGACACTGGGGAAGAAGGTAAGAGACGGGGCCTTATTAACTGGTGATCAGGAGGCTTTTGTATACCTGCTAACTCGTACAGTACCAATCAGATACACCACTGAAATGGGACCTACAGTACTGAGCAAGTGGTTGGTGCGTGAGGGCATCCACATACTGAATAACTTCCAGCTAAACATTATGTACCACATGGCAGGCCAGAGCATCCATCATGACTCTTTTTCTACAACATCTCCACCTGGCTACCAACAGGGAACGGTCACACTTATGGCTCTATAGATATGAACTTTTGTTTGAATTGTGTGGATGCAACCTGATTTTTGTCAAGAGGCTCACATTGCAGCCACTGGATGGTATAGTACAAATTTCCATAACTTCACAGGAGGGATCAAATGTCTGTGTCCCACTAACAAACCACTTTTATCATGGTCTCTTAATGTTGGTATTAATTTGCTTACCTTTTCTACTAAAATTGTCATAAGTAATTTATTTTTAGTCATGATTTGAACTAGAATTGGCTTGCAAAAAGATGCATCCTTTCTCTCCTTTGATATCTTATTCACCAAGGAGTGCCCCCATAACAGAAGAATCTATTTAGTTTCCAGTACTATATTATACAATTGCAGTAATCTGAGCAACATTTCCTCAGTTTGTAGATTTCAAAACGATAACCATTTGAAAAGTCAGGACCTGCTACAGCGAGTCCCTAAAGTAAACACAGAGACTGAATGGCCAAAAAATGGACTTACATATAATAGGTCTGTGATGGCTAGGTAATGGCATAAACTCTAGTTAAAGGAATAATGTCAGAAAAGATTATATCAGTGTTAAATGGGTAAAAGGACAATATAATTTACATGGATAAAGCACAAAGAGCCGAGACAAAAGAAAATTGGAAGTTAATCAGTAGAAGTGCTAACGTTTTAAATGAAAAGCTACCTGATCTAGAGGTTTTGATAGAAAAAAGTAGTGCTCTGGAAGTGCAGCAGGAAAAGAATTCTGGTTCATATACAGTCATTTATTGGGTGAAAACAGATCAGGCTACACCTTTTATAGGAGCCACACTGGTGACTGGAAGTTGTAGCACACTTTACACAAGCATCAGAAATATAAAGAAACCAGCTTTCACTGCACAAAGGCATCAGTCATTCTCTTCTCCTCGAAAATTATTTCACACATCAGGGACTGCAACTCTGTATGTTCAGCTTTGGTACATTTTATTAATTAACATATGCCACAAGAGTGAAACAATGGCAAATGTACCAAACTATACTGAGCCAAATATTTGCCTGTGTATTTTTTTTTTAAGTATTAATTTTTCATTTCATATGTTATTTTTGAGTTGAATTGCATATTGCAAAGTTTTATTTCTCTTCTCTTCCTTAGTGTGGGATCTGTGGCAAGCTGATGGGGGACCTCATAGACAACATGTTCCTGCACAGAGGGGTTGTGCACTGCTATCAGTGCTATGACAAACTGCTTTAAGGTAAGTATTGCCAAACATTGGAACAATTTTAAATGGTGTAGCCACTAAACATTGCAAACATGGCTATGGAATGTTTTAAAATGTGTCAAAACTTTCAGCATAAGAAATTTAAAACATGCTGCCATATAAATATAAACAAACGCAGACACACACACACACACACACACACACACACACACACACACACACACACACACATATACTCACACTTGCACTCACATTTACACTCACTATGCAATTATTATGCCCTCAGATGTCAGGATGAAAATTTTATATTTTAATCAAGGCAGCATTTACCCAAATAACAGAAAAACTTGGTAAACACAATCACCTAAGACTGGATTTCTAGTAATTGTCATAGTGACTGGTATGAAAGCCAGAGAGCTATGATGTGTGATATAAAGCAATGGGAAAACAATGAGGCGTCATTAAAATGAACAGGAATATATTTCATGTCGTATTCACGCAAAAATGTAAGCCTGACTCTTCACCTTAATGGTAGTGGCATTTTATGCAGTATGTTCTGAAAGCATTTCCATTCAAATTCTCATGAGAAATGTCTGATAGATAATCTTTCTTAATTTGTAACTTCCCAAACAAATGTGCACATGCATAACTTGTTTTATTTGTTTTCTTTTTCTTTTCACTACCATCTTGATTTCACTTTGCAAGACTAGTGAAAATGATGTATTAAGAAGTGCTTTGGAACACATTATTTATATGTGTTCATACTAAAACATATAGCTTTTCTGTATCTTAAAGCTATAACTTTGTTGAAATAGCTTGATTTCAGCTTCAGTATCATTTTGAAGTATTCTTACAATTCTGTATCACAGTGTGCAGAAATGCTGACATACTAATTTTGGAAATGCAGAAGTGAAGGCAAATACTAGGAATGTGTAGTCACTGCTTGTGGGAAGGAGATGAAGGATGAGAAAGAAAGAAAAAACTTATTTTGCATTCTGCACCAAGAGCAATTTCTGCATTTTACAGTTGTATGCAAGATGTGGAAATTAAAGGCTTCAAAAGCGGACATGCATTGATATATGATTGATGCATAAATGTGGGGGTATATGCAGAATAAAGAAAAGCTGGAGTATAATGTGGGGACATAGCCCAGAAATGGAAATGTATAACATAATGCAGAAAGCCCAGCAATATAAAAACTAATGTTGAACTGTATCTTTTATTGGTGCGTGACTATGTATAGACAGAAAGCATTGACATCTCACACTACCTATATCACTGGAATACCCATGCCAGCATTTCCAAAAGTGCTTCAAGTCAGGCTTCACACATACACACACACGCACACATGCTTGCACACACACACACACACACACAGGCACACAGGCACATACACACACACACACACACACACACACACACACACACACACACACACACACACACACACACACACACACACACACACACACACACACACACACACACACACTCTGCGGGTCTATCACATCGAAGTTCGTAAACATCGAATGTTATAATATTGAACCCTAAACACCGAAATCCGCAAACATCGAACAGTCAGAATAGCGATTTTTTTCCCCAGGGAAAAAAAATTGCTATTCCGAGAAACATACACACAACACAAACACACACAAAAAACAGCAATCCACACACATACACTTAAAATCCTACACCTAAACTAAACTTTACATACACTGCTAGCTATCCACTTACCTTAACCCAACCCTAACCCTAAGGTCCGTCACTATCGCACACTCACCTCACCCGCGCCCTAACCCTAACTCACCTAACCCGCCCCCTAACCCTAACCTACACACAACCGCACACTTACCTGACCCGCGCCCTAACCCTAACTCATCTAACTCACCCCTAACCCTAAACTACACACAATTGCACACTTACCTAACCCGCCCCCTAACCCTAACCTACACACAATCGCACACTTACCTGAACCCGACCCGTAACGTTCCAACATATCAAATGCTGAAAACAGCGAAGCCACAGCAATGGCCCACCAAATTCTTTCCCTGGGAAAGAATTTGGTGTCCTGCACCTTTGCTGTTTTCAGCATTCGACAAAACTGGTTCAATATTATAACATTCAAACTTTATAAAATTCAATGTTATAATATAGACCCCCACACCGCGTACACACGTGCACACACACACACACACATACACACACAAACACACACGCACACGTACATACATACACACACACACACACACACACACACACACACACACACACACACACACACACACACACACGGAAAAAAAACAAAGACAGTAATGTATCCACGCTTTAAAATGGCATATTCTGGTATTTCAAGGGTAGACTCTTACATGATGACACCATGTAGTGCATATATGTGGTATGGAAAATGTAGATGAGCATATAATGAGTTTTTTTTTTTATTTGTAATTATAATGGGGAATGAAGTACATATTTGTGAAGCACCCACTGTCATAGTAAATAATGGACTTCATTGCTGACTTTTTGGTAGTCAAAGCCTGCTCTCAGGCACTGACTAAGTGTAACCTAAAGTTCCTGTTAGTGAGTCTCCTCTCTCTTTCTCTCTGTCTGTCTGTCTCTGTCTCTTTCTCTCTCTAAGACTTGTTCTGAAGTTCTGGTGTGAAGGATGGAGGGGTAGAGAAAGCAGCTGAATTTTTATAAAAATATAATAAATGAATGTAGGATTGCATAAACATTAAGATCTGCAGTTATGATACCCACCTAACTTATGTAGCTACCAATAGCAAAGTTGTTATTTTCAAATTACATATTTCAAGGAAACAGTACAGGCTGGTTCAAATGGATGTTTTTTTTTCCCAAGAACTCATGGGAAAGCTAAAACCTGTCAGTTTAATGGAGGAAAAGATAGTGTTAGACAAAAGGTAGACATATAATCCTAGACTTTTCACAACTCCACTTGTTAAAAAGACACATTCTTTGACTCATACAAAAGGTAAAGCTCTCCCATTTAAACAGATTTCATAATGATGGAGGGATGCCTTGCTTTATGCAAAGTCCAAATGACATCAAAGTTAAACAGGGAACTATTGTGGTTCAAGCTCTACGTTGTGAGATAAGCATCTAAAGAAAAAGAGGATCCACATAACCCTGTTAATTAAGTAAAAAGAGCTTCCTGAGTTGCCAAAAGTAATGATACAGGCTCTCTAAAAGAAAGAATTATAGCCATCTTAGCTAAAAAGGCAAGTTAGTATAAATAGTTGAACCAATTTTTTTTTTGCCTTTACATTACTACTCAAAGAAGGGGTACTGGAGAGAAACATACAGAAGTACCCTCTTCCAAATTTTCAACATAGCATCTTGTGTCCCAACAAAACAATCAAGAAAGTGGCACATTATGACAGAAGACAAACGGATTTATTTCTAGAATCTCTCATGTTAAAATTAGATAGAGGAAAGATTTATGAGTGAGTTGCCAACCTGCCCCTTGTAATCCAGGCAGAGTAGATGTTGCAGCTGCTTTAATTATATGTTCTGGTCCCTCATCTGATAAATTAGCATCAAATGACTGTTAATAGAGAGGGCTGGATCACAGAATATTAAGGCTGCCCTACACAAACAAATTAAGGCTATATTCCTCTGTTTATGGTAATGCACCTCATACCTGTGGTGTTGATTTTGACTAGATGTACAACATACTGTTTTAGATTATTCTTGAAGGTCATGCTGACAAATTTCCATCTCAGCTGAAATGCAGTTCTTTCTAAAATGAGTACTAAAGACTATGTATTGTCTAGATTGCTTGGTGGGCATGCCAATAAGTTTGATGTGTTTGTTGTCAAAACTTGAGACCAAGAAAAAAAAAGAGGAAATCAGCTGCATTCATTTGTCTGGACTGCACACATCTTCTAATACATTAAGAGAGTGGGGATGGCATCAGTAAGATTTTCATGCCGGGGGGGGGGGGGGGGGGGCTATTAACTGTTCCACATGAGTCACACAATTTGGTGATGGTAATGTATGCAAAAATTCCTCATACTTATCCAAAAGTCACATTCACTGATTTTGGTAACTGCACAGGGGATCTCTTTTTCCTTGAGATAGAGTAGCAATGGAGTAGATTATAACAAGTGTGGGGTAGCCACTGCCTGCTCCCTGTTATTAGTTGGGGGTTATACAAGTAAGTATTTCATGGGAGAGGCATGGTTGAGTGAAAGGTGAAATATGAGCTGAATTTGTCAGCCAGCAAATTTGCAATGTCACTCTGCTCAGTGAAGGAGGCTCCAGTGACCACCAGTTCAGCACACTGAAGTGTGCTGCCATTGAAATTTCGGACATAGCTGTAGAAGGCCTTCTAATTGTCTTAAGCCTGTGAGGCTATCTTCACCTTGTAATTGGCTTTCTTTAACTTAATTAGTCTTCTAAGGTTTAGTTTAATTACAAAACTCATATCATTGAGGGAGTTGCTCTTCCTGAATCACGGTAACAAGTGAAAAATTACACTTCAACATCATAGGTATAATTCCTGGATTTCCTCACATAAAATGGGGTTTAATTTTTCTAAGAACTATAAATGAATGTCCCTGTAAATGTCCTGCAATCTGAAAGCTTCTAGTTCACAGCACTTACACTTCAAAACTACTGGGGGGTACTATAGACTGCTAATGGTGAAGACCCATTTGAAACCTGAGAAATCACCAGCAAAGTTTGAAATGATTTATCTATCTATCTATCTATCTATCTATCTATCTATCTATCTATCTATATATCTATTTGCCTTTATTTACTAGGCAAGTACAAATAGGTAAAGATCCTTTTCAGTGGAGGAACAGGAAAAAAAGCTAAAGATATCAAAACAATCCTGTCTTGGTTTATGATTTGTTGTGAAGTTGACTGGTAAGAGCAGTTTTATTTGAATTTATATTGCATTTATTATCACTATTTTAACTGTTTGTAGTTAGGAAAAGACTGCCTATTAACAAGCTTTACTTTGATTCATATTTTGTTGTTTTACCTTTAGTTTTGGTTGTGAGAAAGGGATAGGTTTTGGACAGGAAAGCTCTAGCCACCACAAGGGGCCTAGACAGCTATAAATTTACACAGACTGCAGAGAGGAAAATTCTGAGCATATCAAAACAATCCTGTCTTGGTTTGTGATTTGTTGTGGAGTTGACTGGTAAGATAACTTTTATTTATTTTTACTGTTAAAAGGAGGCACGACTGCGAGCTATAGTGAGCAGAAGCTACTGCATGTAAAGAAATTACAACTTCTATCTGGCTGGTAGAACTTGTATGGTCAGAACAACTTTATTGTATTTTATTATTTTGTTGGATATTGCTGGTATAATCTTTGTCACAGAAGTTGATTTAAGTTCCTTTGAATTCTTTGCTACTGACTTTGTGTAATTTTTTTTCCTTTGCAATATTTTATTCAATTAAAGCTGAATATGGATTCCTTAAATGAGTATACAATTAATGATTTGCTAATGCACAAGTATATTGTACAGTGTAATAAATGCTATGCATATTTAAAGGTAACAGCTGATAAAACTGGTGACCTTTGTTCCTCGTGTCAAAAGTTGGATGATTTGCTTACCATTGTTAGAAGCAAATCTCGACTTAATGATGATGATTGCACTTGTGCAATTGGCATGGCTTGGAGAACTGTTGTATCATATATTAATTACTGGACTGATGAACTAAATAATGTTAGGTGTAGAACAAATAGAACAGATTTAGGAAATGATGCATCTATTTTCTGCAAAGAACATTCAACTCTTATGAAACATGATGAGGCTTCTGAGAACTATGGAATTGTGGATGCAAGTACTCAGCAATCTGAGAATCCGGTTTGTTTAGAAGGAAACAAAAAAAAAGAAAGAAAGGAAGAAGTTCTCAACAAATAACAAGGAAGAAAAAGAAACTGACTAATGACTGCAAATGAAAGAGAATACATAGTAAAAAGGATTCTGCTTTGTTATGTAACACACTGGTGACAGGGAATGAAGATATCTGTCTATCAGAAAACCCTTAGTCTACAGAAAAAGGCATCACCTTTCCAATAGAGAAGGTAGAAAAAAGAGGCAAGGGGCAGGTGAAAAGGAAGAAATCAAAACTGAACGTGGAAGGATTGAAGAACATTACTGTAAGAAAAAAGAAGAGAAAGACAGATGTTGGCTACATGGCTCAAGCTGTGGATTTACAATGCCAGTTGGATGAGAATTTAATACACAATGAAAACAGTGGAATTAATAAGACTAATAGTGATGAAGATCTATTCTTCATAACAATTGGTTGAGCAGAAATGATTGTATTAGAAGATGAAGATTCTTCAGAGATGGTCAGCAAAGATATTCTTGTAATTGGAGATTCAGTTATTAGAGGAACTGATACTTATATTTGCAGAGATGATAATGAACATCGAGTAGTGTTATGCTTGCCAGGAGCAAAAACAGAAGATGTGAAACAATCCTTGGAACGTCTTAATGTAAGGAAGTATGGATCTGTTTTTATTCATGTTGGTACAAATGATGTCTCCAACAAAGATTCTCTGACTGTTAGTCGGGAACTGACAGCCCTCCTAGATAGTATAGCTTGTACTGGTGTTAGGACATATTTTTCACAAATCACCTATAGAAAGGATAGTCAGGTCACTGTGAATGAAAAAAAAATTGGATAAACACCTACATGGAAAAAATGTCCTGTTTTACAAAATGGAAATGTGTAGAGCATCCAAGCCTTCTTTTGGGTACACATGTGTTCAGACAGGATGGTGTGCATTTGTCTAGATCAAGGAAGAAAATTTTTGCAGCAGATATTTTGCAGTATTTGACAAACACTAGCCAGGATTTTTGCCATGTCAAAAATGTAACAGTTCACAGACAGCAACATTTGATGCATCTCTGATGGTTGTTAATGCTAGGAGTATTAATAATAAAGCTTTTTTTTAGAAAATTTGCTACATTCACACAAAATTGATGTTGTTATAGTTTGTGAAACATGTTTAAAGAACAATGAGTGGAAAACAGTTCTGTCAGGGTATGAATGTTTTTACTGTAACAGACATTCTAAAAAAAAATCAGGTGGAGGTGTTATGATAGGGATTAAAGATAACTATGAGACTTGTGATTATTACATGTTCAGTGATAACACCAATACTATAGACTGTGTAACTGTGACAATAAAGACAACCCTGGAGCATATAACAATTGTTGGAGTGTACAGACCACCAAAGTCAAGTGCAGATGACCTAGAGGAACTCATACATTTCTTACATGAAACACAAGAGGGAAGAATAATATTAGCTGGGGACTTAAATTTACCAGAAACAGACTGGAATAATATTGATTCAACAATGTTAGTAAAGAAATGATTCACAGAGTATATTCAGGAACAACAAATGCTTCAGATTGTAAAAAAACCTACCAGGGGACGGAATATACTAGATAGTGTTTGTGTTCCCAAAGAAATTACTGTAACTTCAAGTCAAGTTTTACCACCATTGATGTGCAGTGATCATGGGGTCATAAAGGTTAATTTGTTGCTAGATAATTCTGACAAACTGAAATCTAAGCCAATGCACAGAAGGTTAATTACAGATTATAGGGAAGCAAAACAGTTACTATATAAAACTAACTGGAGTGAGGTGTTCAGTGGAAAAACTGCAGATGGAATGTGGGAAGTTTTGAAAGAGAAATTGTTTGAGTGCAAAAAGTAAAAAAAAATGTTTAACATCAGGATCTAGGCACACAACATCAGGGGGGTATATTTCCATAAGAACAAGATACCTGATTATGGTGAGAGACAAAAATATAAGAAATGGAAGAGAGGTCGAACTACATTAAAAACTGAAATAAACTAGCTGGACAAACAGATTAACCATAGTGTTAGACAAGATCAAGAAAATTTTGAAGCAAATTTATATAAAGATATTGAACATAATAGGAAACCTTTTTATAAATACATAAGATGTGGAGGGAGTAAAGATACACAAACTGATAAACTGTGTGCAGATTCTAAATTTTATTCTCAGACACAACAGTTTATAGATATATTTACAAAATCTTATGCAAAACAGTTTGGCTCCACAAAAGGGGTGGTAAGTTGCCCTAGTGACATCCAGGTAACCCCAGATACTGGAATCAAATTAGATTATATTGAAAAAGAACTGTGCAAACTGGATCCAAACAAAGTGCTGGGAGGAGATGGAATAAGTAACAATGACCTGAGAACACTTAAGCAAGAACTTACACTGCCATTACATCTATTATTCACTAGGTCATATAAATATGGGGAGATTCATCAAGATTGGAGACATGCACTTATCAAACCTGTCTTTAATGGAAAGGGGAGTAGGACAAACCCAGAGTCATACAGACTCTTAAGTCTACTTTCATGTTGTGGAAAAATAATGGAGAAGGTAATACTGGATAAGTTATTGTCAGAATTGGAAAGGTTGGGATTTGAAACCCTATATCAGCATGCATATGTTGAAAATAGATCTATTACCACCTGTAACATGATGTTCTATAACAATATAATAACAGCTATGAATGAAAAATTGTGCTGTGATGTGATTTATATAGATTTAACTTCAGCATTTGACAGGGTCATGCACAAAACACTGATCAATAAATTAGTACAACTAGGTATTGATGCACTGTTGATAAGACGGATAGCTGCATGGCTTACAAATAGGACATGGCAAGTATCACACACCAGCTGGACAAGTGAAATCCTTGGTTACAGTCAAGGTGTCCCACAAGGCTCTGTACTAGGCCCTTACTTGTTTAGATTGCATCTTTTAGACCTTACTTTTTCATCTGGGGTGTTCTACAGTCTATATGCTGACGACCTGAAATTGGGTAAACTGATTACAAGTGTTACAGATAAGGCATATCTGCAAAATAATTTGGCTAAATTGACTATTTCGGCACAGGAGAATAATATGTTGATAAATGCATCAAAAACTAAGCATATGAGATTTGGGAGACATAACCTGAAAGGTGAATATTTAATACAGCACAAAGTGATTGAAACTGTAGACTCATTTAAGGACCTGGGTATACGGGTAGATTCAGCTATGAGTTTTGCTAATCATATCTACCAATTGGCTAATGATAGTTATAGAACTATAGGTTGTATAAAAAGATTTATAGAGTCTAGGAAATCAAAAATAATGAAGTTATTGTTTGTTAGTTACATTAGACCCAGACTTGAGTATGGAATAACAATATGGAAACCCTATAGGAAAACAAGCATGAATAAACTGGAAAGAGTACAGCGGAAATATACTAAGGGCATCCATGGATGTGAAAATCTAAGTTATTATGAAAGACTAAAATATCTGAACTTGTACAGTGTCTCTTATAGATACTTAAGAGGAGATCTCATTCAGGTATACAGGGCATTTAGGGACAACTACCTCTGGGAATGTTTGGGGTTATCAAAAAGTACTAGAGAATCATCAGATAACCTATGTAGGAGATTCTATAGGAATGATAAGTGTACTAATTGGTTCTCTGATGCTTGGAACAGACTACCAAATTATATTAAAGCAAGTACTAGTTTAGATATTTTTAAGAACAGCCTAGACATTTATTATGGGAACAAGTGTTTTGGCATATTGGCAAGCTAGAAGGGCTTTAATGCCTGTGCTTGAAACATCTGTATGTGTGTTTGTATGTAAACATTGCATGCATTTGAATGAGCTTACAGTAAACATATACTATAACACTCTGGATTACACAATTTATCAAGTACTCATTAGATGTACTGCATCTTATTTACAGCATGTTAAGCTCTGACACACCTATAAAACATAGTATATGTACATCATTAAAACATTTAACATTTTTTAAGAGTGCATGTACACACTTCCACTGTAATATTAACACCCAGACAACAGATAAGGCATATATATATATATATATATTTTATCCAGTTAAATTCACTTAGGATCTGTAACAAGGAGATTACTATATTTATATATTTTTAACATTTATAATTATTTATATTCTACTTATTTATTCATTAATGTATTTCAATTATTTATCCTCTTTGATATTTAATAAAACACACATTAAGTATAATCACCTCTTTTCAGGAGAAGCCAGAGAGCACTTTCTGACCAAGTTCAATGTTTGACAGCATCTCATAGCTTTATTACTGTGTGTTTAAAATGACAGTTTCACAGTCATCATTCAGACCTCCTGGTGTAACAAAGGAATCATGATGTAAAAATCTCACCATTAAGAAATTGTGTGGCTATAGGAGTTTGTTGAGGCTGGGAGATGCAAGATTGGGTTTATGTTACTGGTTTTGTTAACTATATCCACATCTTCATATGCTGAACATCCAGAAATTTGCTACTAATTCACGGATTTATGGAAATGCTTTCCCAAATGTGGGAAATACTGATACCTTGGCCTCACATGCAGCCAGCACTTAGAACAATGGATGCTGCCAAAATGATCATTATTGTTAAAAAGCACGGTATCTATTAGTTTTATTTATTAGGAAAATAATCAATTAGCCAACAAAAAACACTTCTGAAGTACATTATAACTTTAAACTTCAGACGACATATCTTTAAATGGATCCACATGCTTATCTTCAGAAAACCTGTAACCTATAAATAGTGAACCCTTGCCCTAAGGAAAAAAACTGCATCCAATATGACCTTTTTACCAGATCTAGCAGCTGAACTATTGACTTGGTATATGCACAGGGAATGCCACACAAAAACAATTTAAAATGGCCAGTAATACAATCTGTAAACATGGACAACCACAGGCAGTGTGGGACAATGGAGACTCTTTTTTTTGTTTGCTTGTTTTTTCAGCCTGTCAAAACATAGGTTCCTCCGCTAACAATAAAACAGCAGTACAGCGGAAACTAAACATTCTAATTTCCCAAAACTAAGCAAGACTTTGAGAACACATTTCCTGAGAAAACTTATATGCAATATTTTACAGTAAGCCATGCACCATCAGTCCTCTAGTATGTAGAGACATTTATACAGTAGAACTCTTGCTTGTTAAATAAAATAACATTTTGATTACCCATTAGTAGGAAATTCAGGTTAGGAATAAATATTTCAGGAAGTAAGGGAAAATCACTGGCCTGTAGCTGAGATGTTCACTCCTTGACATGGCTTAAAAAACAGAAAGGAGTCTCTTATCCATCATTTAATATATTGCCTTTAGCCAGTCATTATCTGATTGCTGTTAATGCAGGTAATACCTGTGGAAAAATGGAAAATTCATTACTAGAAACTGAAGCATGTCTAGATGTGTGATGCATGCATTTTACCATTAGCTTATAACTACTGAAAAATACATGAATGAAGGTAATCTTATCCCATGATACATTATTACACTGATTCAAGACACAATAGTAAAATGCATGCATTCAAAAACAATTACATATAGAATGTGTAGCAAATATTCAGTTTACATTTAAATCAAGTAAAATCCACTGTCCAACATATATTTAGACAAATATTTGCAGTCAGGTCTGGATTACCAGGGGGTTGATAGATCTGCAGCTCCAGGCCCAGCTGCTTCTGTTTTCAGTTTAGTCTGAAATCTTATGGTATTGTGACAGCAAATAAATAGACCCCATGTAATTTTCAGCTCCAAGCCCATGAGGCCTCTAATCCTGTTCTCTTTGCAGTAATACTTCTTTAAATTATATCCCTTTGGGTAAATGTAGTCATACCTCATAACTTTCCAGATTTCCACAGATTGTCCAAGGTTGTCCAGACTTCTGCCTCATATTTTTGGTCTGTTTCTCATAAAATTATGGTTTTATGAAAAATGTATGCAAATCATTGAGGATTGAAGTCAGAAAATAGTGACAGACAGTGGAGTTATTGAATTCATACTCTTCAGATAATTCATGTTAATGCAAAACATGTAATTCCACCTTCCAAGTTTGTAAGAGTAACATTTAAAAAGTGTCCCTATTTTGGGGCCTTTCTTCCCCCATTATTTATGCCTTTGTCCAGATTTCCTGCTCTAAGTAGTTGAAAGGTATGAATATAGAATTTAGCTTAAGAACTATAAGCCTGCAATTGGCAAGTGACCACTTCATAGTCACAGAAACAAGAACATACAACGATGCATAGTTATAGATGAAATTATTGAGCAACTTATAAATAAATAATATCCACTTATACTTTAAGCAAGGTTCAGTTTGCATCTGATAACATGGTTAAATCCAAATAAAAACGTGTCCGTGCAGCCCGAGTAAAAATCCAATGAACCAAAAAACAGAGCTCACATAGTATGCTGACATTAAAGTTAACACCTTCTGACCACTACACGTAAAATAAGTTTAAACCACACCAGTTTTTGCTGTGAGAGTTTTTAAAAGTCTGTAAAATCAAAAAGAGTACAAACACCAGGTTAAGTGCTTTTGTCCTTGACAATGACAGAGTTAATCAGAACCATAATCCAAACTAATTACACCATTTAAATATAAAATTAAATCAGTCATGTGACTTGGGGAAAATATGTCATAAAAGAACCTATCATCATTTCTAACAGTATACAAGACATCTAAAATGTAATCTCTATTGACTTATCAATAAAAACTATAACCAGTATTAGCTATTGCAAATCGAATGTAAATATGAAAAAATATGTGATGGAGATGGGTCTATATCACTTTATTGAAAAACCTAAATATCTAATATCTTTTTGTTGAACCTTATCTGTCAAACTCTTAATCCATCAAATAATCGTTTAAGTGAAAATTTTCTCAGGGAACATAAGCAATGGGCCATCATCAGGAATTTGCCCTTTTCCCCACTGTAGTGTGATCTCAGAGTTAGTATATTTAGTTAGGTGGTGTGAGGGGTGCAGCTGATTACCTGAGTGGGTTTTAAAATTTATAATTTTTGTGATGCTTACTTGATTGGCCAAGCATTTTTCCCCTTGGGAAAAATTTCACTTAAACGATCATTCAATAGATTAAGAGTTTGATGGCCAAGGTTCTACAAAAAGGTATTCGATGTTTAGCCTTTTCAATAAAGTGATATAGACATGATGGAGATGTATAAAATATAAACATGTTTGAATTCATTTCATAAAACATCCAAATAAAGTAGTAACACAAGCCTAAGTTGTTGTATTTATTTCAAATACTTATCTCAAAAAACTTACATCTTAAATAGCTACAACAGCAATATATAAGAATACAGTAAAGCCAATCAAGCTAATTAAAAATTAAAAATTCTATAATTTCCTTGCTCTTAACTTCAAAAACAAGACAAGAAAATATACGTTTTTGATTTTACAGACTTTTAATAATTCTCCTGGCAAAAAACAATGTGGTTTAAAATTATTTTATCCATATTGGTTGGAAGCTGTTAACTTTATCCTCTGCATACTACGTGAGCTCTGCTTTTTTGGTTCAGTTTTTAAATCCAATACATTGACGAGTTGTTGGCAAAAATAAACTGCTATAAAAATACGAACCAGAAATAATGTCCAAATAATTAAACATAACAAAATAGGCATACTACAATCATTCTGATCAATTAAACTAGCATGTGCTTTATATATTTATTCCATCCCTAAAAGCTAATTATCCACACAATAAAGGAAATTTAACTTAATGTAAT
This sequence comes from Protopterus annectens, assembly GCF_019279795.1. Lineage (NCBI taxonomy): Eukaryota > Metazoa > Chordata > Ceratodontiformes > Protopteridae > Protopterus > Protopterus annectens. Next base: position 237,413,164 of record NC_056749.1, on the reverse strand, counting down.
TTCTTAATTAAATTATATGTACAGTTTTAAATCTTTATTATTAAAAACAATATTTGGGTATTTAAGTTCAGAAATGGAAGGCACCCTGTCTGAGAACTAAACAGGAGAATGAAGAGCTGTGAGACAACAGAGCTGACCTTGTGTGCACTGTGCCACGCAAGACTTGCTACCGTGATCATCAACCACTGTGCCACTCAAGACTTCCTAGTGTTATCACCAATCACTCTGCCATGTGAAACTTGCTAGTATTACCACCAATTTATGATCAATCAATAAACATTAACCTTTGTCAAAATCTAGCTACAGAAAAATACCGCCAGGAATGGATGCCATATCATTAGCAAATGGAAAATCTTCTTCTTCTCCTTTTAGCTTTTCCCGGTTAGTGGTCACCACAGCAGAACAATGGTCTGCAGAACGATCAGCAGTGGACTTTTACAGTGTTGAGTTGCCAGCCTGGCGACCAACCTTCCATAGAAGGCACACACATGCACACACTCACAACTAGGGCCAATTTAGAGTCTCCACTCCACCTACAGCATGTCTTTGGGATGTGGGAGAAAGCTGGAGCACCCAGAGGAAACCCTCGCAACTGCAGGGAGGACATACAGACACCGCACAGAAGGCACCCAGCTGAGAATCGAACTGGACAACCTCTTGCTGTGAGGTACCAAAGCTAACTGTTGCACCACCATGGCCAGCCAATTATGCAAATTGCCACTAGTTTGCCTAAAACTGCAGAAATTATGCTGGTTAACCCTGAATCACATCTACTGTACCTGAGATTCTTATATAACACTTTTATTCTAATTAAAATAAGAATAAAGAAAGATCAAATTGTTTGGGGATATAAGGGGCAGCCTAAACTCTAGCGTCCAGGTTAGCGTGCGCACCACTTTTCAATAAACAACCTAAGTATTCCATTTACTATCAACTTAACTAGTGTATAGAGAAGAATAGCACAATAAACTTTGAAAATCTACATACATAAGTTAGTTTATTAAACAAATAACATATCAATAGTACTCTTATAAACCAAATACAAATATAATATATTCTATTTGATCTATCTATTTCTATTTTTTGAATAGGTATGTAAGCTGAACCATTAGGGACATTTTTCAAGAACCAGCTTATTAAATAATATTAAAAAATAGAAGCATTTTGTAATATAATGACAATAAACTTATTATTAGGAATCCTTAGAAAAATACTAGTGAGACTCATAATGATACTAGTCATATGGTAAAGGCAGATCACATTTTGCTACGGTAATCCAGACTATCAATTCTAGTAAACAATGATGAGAAGTAACAGTAATATGCTTGTAAGGAATTGAGCTGCATAACTGACCTTATACATTTACTGGAACCTCTGTCTCTAAGGTGAATTACTCTTGGTGAAGAGTAGGCAGAGGCTTAATTTCATGTTGTTGTGTCTTTTCGGCTTTTCCCAGTTAGGGGTCACCACAGCGGAACTCCGGTCCGCTAATGATTGGCAGTAGATTTTTATGTGCCGAGTTGCCAGCTCTGATGCACATCCTTCAATGAAGGCATGCCCATTCACACATGTCTCCACGCAGAAGATGCTCTAGCTGAGAATCGAACCGGACAGCGTCTTACTGTGAGGTGACAATGCTACTGCAGCACCACCACCGCATAATGTAGGGAATTCCACATCTGATATCCAAGTGTTTTCTTTCTCTTTGAGACATTTTTATTGCATTTATTAAAAAAAATCTATGAAATCATCACTCTTTCATTTGTAATAAACACACATATCTATCCATCTATATATTTTATATAATACATTCAAAACAAAGGGTAAAAAGGTCACACAGATAAACCATTCAGTAAAAACTGTAAGAAAAATCCAGCCAACTAGAGTATTCATTGTGTAATACATTAAACCTCCTGCAGTGGAGGCCCATGGGATATATGCAACTGACCCCTTAAGTATATGGCTTTATTGGTCTGAATATACCCATTAAGACTTAAAAAGATAAAACGTCAGGGGCATTCAGAAGCTATATAGCTGAAATACTGTAGGCCCATAAGGGGTCATTTGCATATGTCCCATGGACCTCTACTACAGGAGTGAATACTCTAGCTTATTATAGTTTGTTTAGATCTTGGTTTCCATTTTCTAGTATTTTTTTTTTTTTTTTTTTGGCAGGGGGGAGTATCATTAAACTTAGCCATGTATTTTAATGTCTAGGCAATTCAGGTCCTACATACCAGCTCAAAAAATCATTTCCTTAGATTAAGCCATTTGTTCCCTCCACATTTGTGGCAAAATATTCTATAGGGAATGTTTAAAATCTTCCAACTCATATATTTCCAAAAAAAACATGTTCTCAGTTATCTATCTTTTCCCCATCACACCTTCAGCATTTGCTATCTACCTGAGAGAAAAATCCTCTGAAGTCTACTATGCAAATATCTATGCAAATAATGTCATGCAAAAATATAAACCTTCTTGATTTTATTGTATTCTTGAGAGCCTTATACATTTCTTCACATTGTTCCTTTATAAATTTCCTTTCTTTCCTCTTTTCCCAATTTTTAACCTCCTGTAATTGATTTGTATTGTTATTATGCAAATTTATACACACACACACATATACACATATGTGTTTGTGTGTGTGTTATGTGTGTATGTACAGTGGATATAAAAAGTGTACACACTCCTGTTAAAATGCCAGGTTTTTGTGATATAAAAAAATGAGACCACAATAAATAATTTCAAAACTTTTCCCACCTTTAATGTGACCTATAACCTGTACAATTCAATTGAAAAACAAACAAATCTGTTAGGGGGAAAAATATAAAAAATAAAAAATGTACCAATAAGCTGGGTGCATAAGGGCGCACACCCTTAAACTAATACTTTGTTGAAACATATTCTGATTTAATTACTGCATATATATATATTCTACTAATCGTCTCTTTTTAATGGCATTTTCTGTTCTAGACTCAACTAAAATCTCTACCAGAGCTTGTCTGTACTTGTAAACTGTTACCAATCCCTGATGGGGAAGGCAGCCTCTAACTTGCTGTCCAAATTTCTCTTTAACCTCTTCCGACTCTATTACCATTCTCTCTTCAGTTATTTACTCTCAATACTATGATTCATTTGCTAATTTTCTGCAGTGAATCCCAACCTCCTCTTGTATATTTTCTATAATCCTATTAAAAGACATGCCTGTTAGTAAAATCTCCTTTCTCAATTTCCATACTGATTTATTTATCACACTACTGTCTGCTACTTTATACATGTACTTTATAAATGTAATATCCTGTATAATTGTTTCCTATTAATTATTTGTCAGAGGTTTTATATCATTTGCTCTTATCTTTACAATTAATCACTGAGCCTCACCTTCTTCTAACTTTGTCATAATTATGTCTTCCATAATTATTTCCATTTATGCCATTTCTTGGTTTCCCTGTTTCTTTGCTTTATACAAAGTTATTCTAATACCTCTGTAGGATCTCTGTTTATTTTTTCTTGTCATAGGCTCCCCTAGATTAGATGTGGCTACAACTCTTTCTACTTTCTATTGTCTATGTCACACTGCTAAACATGTTGCATTACAGAGTTATTATGAAAACTAATTGCTTAGTATTAGCCCTTTTAAACTCATGAATATTATCCAAAGATTGCCTTATTTTCCCCTACCACTCTGCAGTTGCTTCAGTTCTCACTTTTCGAGAATCTCCTTCTTCCATAAAACTTTAACATTTGTTGATCCCTTTAATTAATTCTATTAGTTCTTTCCCATCTTGCTTTGTCCCTCTTATTTCTACCATGTTTTAAACTCCATTTTCATTTTATCCTACTCACTAACTATCCATTCTGAAGTAATTTGCATCTTCCCTCATTATTCTTATGTCCACTACCCATTCTTAAATTCTTCTTTCTTTTACAGGTAGGCAGGAAAGTGCTAATGTCCATTTTTTACATTATTACCTGCATCTTTAGCTTAGTCTGTATGTGTACATGCTCTGATAAAGTTATTGGTTGGATTTCAAAGCTTTCAATTAAATACACAAGCTCCAGTAAAATATATGTGTTTATGCAATCTAGCCCAACTATTGTATCTTGGGGAATAGTACACAATTTCTCTCAGAGTTCCTGCTACTAAAGTTGCACCTACCATACCAAATATTTTCATATACTTCTTCAGAAATCTA